>NW_026728112.1:401351-615340 GCF_030684315.1 Stegostoma tigrinum | reverse complement strand
TTCACTTTTGTTTCAGAAACAGGACAAGAGACCAGAAAATCAACTCACTGCCAGTGGTTCTGGGAGCCATTGTTATTCTGACCTCCATGTGAGTCCATGCTATAACAATTAGTTTGATTCTGAACCATCCTCTGGGCAGTTAGAACGGATGATACAAAGCTTGCTGAGCTTCTGATGCCATGATCCCATGAACAAGCAAAAGAAATATCCAATTACTGCAGTTACTTGTGATCCCACTGGTGTTTTATCAGGCTAAATGACTGAGTGATTTTTTTTCTCAGACACAGAGTAGGTGAATGCCCTCTCCCCAGTGTGTATTTGCTGGTGTACAGTGAGCGTTGATGATGTCCTGAACCCAGCCCCACAGTGAGAGCATATGAACGGTCTCCCTTCAGTGTGAACACGTTGATGGTACATCAGTCCCCTTGAGCTTTTATAGCACTTCATCAATCAGCACATTTAAAAGGGTCTCTCTTCAGAAAGAGCCTGTTGGGGTTTCAACAGTCTGGATGACTGGGAGAAATCCTTCCCACACCTGGAGCAGGTGAATGGTCTCTCCCCAGTGTGGACCCATTGGCGTGTCAGCAGGTGGGATGGCTGAGTGAATTCCTTGCCACACTCACCACAGGGAAACAGCCCCTTTCCAGTGTGAAACTGCGGTGAATGCCTTCTCACACACAAAGCAGGTGAACAGTTTCTTCCTGGTGTGTTTGCAGCTTGGATGGGGAAATGTAACTCCTCCCACAGTCCTCACAGATCAACACTTCCTTGTCAGTGCGGCATTCCTTTAGTTTCAAAAAAGTCAGTTGATCCCCTGAAACCTTCGTCCACAGACTGAACCTGTGCACAGTTTCTCGTCACTGTGAATGGTGCATCCACCTTCCATCATCAGAATCTGTTGATATTCAACTTACATGAAAATGAAGCAATTCTGTCAGATCCTGTCCCTCGAGTGCACATCCTCAAATTCCAAAACAATGTGGAATTGACTGGAAACAAAAAAAGGAGCATAAGGTAGCTCAAAAAGAAAGACAGCTTGCGAAAGCAAGGTGAACGATCTGGTAATGCCTGGGGCTGGCACAGGGGTACAGAGCCTGTAAACGCTGCCATCTTACCATTAAATCACCAACTAATTCAAGTGTTAATCAGGGATGGGAACCTATCATCTGATCAGGACCTACAGAAGACTCATACCCCAATGGGAAGAAAGAGAGCACTGATCAGGGGTTGCGAACAGTCCATGCTTTCAATGGGAGAGGCTGTAGCCTCTGTATAGTTAACTGAAAGGGTTCCTGCCTCGATCGTTTGTTCAGAGCAATTAAATAAGAGCCTGCTTTAAGAGATTGTGCAAATCAGCTGTTCACAAGCTTCCTTAGTGCAATTGATCAGCACTTGTAGCGCGTAAATGTGAGGTTGGTGTTTAAAACACTAAGAGACGTAGAGAATTACAAAATGTTCAAATTGCAGATTAAACTGGAATAGCAAAAAGGAACACCTTTTTCCCTCCTGTTATTTCTTCAATCTGTAGTGTGTAGAGTGCTATTTGTTGTATCCACATCACAGCACATTTGTTCTTCATCGGCTAATGAAGCTCGTTACTGATCTATCTGATCAAATACATAGACCTTTTCAACCATTTTATCCAATTCCCTCACAATTTTAAACTTTTCGATCATTGGGACCATCGGCCAATTGATGCAGAAACAGAAGTAAGCCAGTCGGCTCATCGAGTCTGCTCCACTATTCAATGTTGTCATGGCTGCTCTGATAATCTTCAACTCCAATCTCCTGCCCCACGTGAAGAACCCTTGGTCTCCTTACTGATTAAACATCTGCCTAGCTCAGCTTGAAAATAATCAACAATTCAGAGAGAGAATTCCAAACAATTACTGGGTCCTGAGCAACACAATTCCTCCTCGTTTCAGAATTAAATTGGCAATGCCTTGATCTGAAATTGTGTCCTTTGGCCCTCAACTCTCACAGTAAAGCAAACCACATGCCCATATCTACTCTTTCAAGGTCCCAAAGAATATTGGATGTTTCTAAATGTTATTGTGTGGTTATAAATCTCCCAATCCCTAGGCTCCTTTGTTCCAAGGAGAACAAACCCACCCTAATCAAGCATTCTGTTCCATTTTATCCAGTCTTGGGAAAATGTCAGGATATCTCCTGCAGTGTCCATGAATATTTTTAAGGGAGATTTACAATGATTCTGTGAAACAAGTGGTTTAGCATTTATCAGGCATATGCAGGGTTCGGGATTTAGGGTCAGAATCAGATTTACGCGAAAATATAGAACAGTGGGGCATTGAGTTTCTCTGATTCCAGGCCTGGGAACTGGCATTATATGGTCGTCTGCAGCATTAGCCACTTCCTTGTCTGAGGAAACTGCCGGTATAACTGTTGAAAAACTCAAAAACTCATTGAAACTACACCCAATATTGCACTCCAACAAAAAAATAACATTTCCACATGAAAATGAATCACATTCACCAAGTGAATATAAGACAGAAAGTCTTCATTTTAAGCTGTACGAAATCAGAGTATGATGCGGACACTCAGCACTTCCAGCCAACTTCGAAATCTTGGACGGCCTCCGACTTCAAAACCATTTTTTCTACACTACTCGCTGAGATCTTGACTTCTTAAAAACCTGTTGAAATCTATCAATGGCAGCCTTTTACAAACTCAGTACTTAGTATTCACGACTTTCCGGACTCAGAATTCCAAATATTCTCCCTATTATGTGTATGCCTCATTTAGCTGTTTGGCAAGTACTCCTGTTGTGTGCCGAGTGCTGCTCCTGTCACACCCTATAGCACTGCGCTTATTTCCTGTTCCCTGAGGCCTCATTGTACAGTGCTGTGACCATATAGAGGTCCTTACTGTATGATGTGGCTGCAGCAGCTCTTGTTCGAATCCGGACACGGCATTAACTGTGGTACTCAATTTCCCCATAACATGTGTGAAAGGAAGACAATGAGGGATCAATATAAATTCCAGAAAGCATGCTCATGGAGGTGTGTTCACTGCTGATGTTGTGACAGTGAACATCACCCAGAGCAGCTCTTATTAGCATAGACCAATGGCGCTTGAAGGGTCCGACGCAGGAAAATAACAAGACAGCGATGTTCAGTGCAACAGGTGTCATTTCCAAAGACCAGTTTCTGCATTGTCCAGCTCATTTGTTAGGTTTGCCTCATTTAGCAATTTGAAATTGTCCGCTCCATGAACAATTACGAGCCATTAATATCTGTTGAGTAGAGAGCTGGTCCCAGTACTGACTTCTGGGAACAGCAGAATGTACTCTCCTCAAGTGTGAAAAACAATTCCTCACAGACAATGTCACATCCCAGCTGTCACCAGGCTTTTCATTTCATCGGCTCCTATTCTTCGTTGAATTCAATTCAATAGATCATAGAATCCCTACAGTGTGAAAACAGGCCCTTGGGCACATCCAGTCCTCACTGACCCTCACAGCATGTCACCCAGACCCATTCTCCAGAACCCACTTAATCTTGTCATTGACTAATTTCTTCATTTGTGTTCAGCTCATGAGAGCAATGTGTCACAATAGGAGTGACCCACAGGTCATACCATGCTCTGGAAATCATACCCCGCTGCATATCATTTCAAAAACACGAGGGAGAAATACTTGCTGCTCTGCACAGTTTAAGTGAGAGAAACATGAGGTTTTGTTGAGATGACATGTCACACTCTTTAAGTAGGTGACGAGATGGCCGAGAGGTTAAGGCGATGGACTGCTAATCCATTGTGCTCTGCACGCGTGGGTTCGAATCCCACTCTCGTCGCTTTTCCCACTTATTTCACTGCTGCTGATTTTCGTTCTGTATCATGAGTTTCAAATGAAGTGAAGTTTGAATCCAATTGTGTCCGTTTATCTGGCTGGAGATTCTTGATCAGTCGATTTTATTGTAAAGGTGAAATAAAGAGTTGGAACTTGTTGTCTAACATCTAATCAAATGCAGGTTGAATTCCAACAATTATAAGGAACATGATTTTCCCTCCCATTATTCCTCCCAAGTTGTGCTCCAATGAATTTCCATCGAATGAAAGGGAAACTGGTAAAAAAAAGTGACAAAATAGCGGAAGCACAGGTTTATACAGTGGGATTGTTGATGTGTATTTTAAACTAACACAAAGTTCTGACTGATATTTCAAACAGTCCTTCCTAAACCGACCGTGAGACAGATGCTTGATGAAAGACGCAAACACAACAAGCCAAGGGCAACATAACGGTGGCTCTTGTCACAATGGGCAGGGCGCTAAACATTTGCGATTTGCAGGTCGTGTGGGTTCAAAAACCTTCCAGAGACGACTTTCATTTCAGGTTCCAAATTAATCAATGGTTTTCTGTGGAAACTGCTTCATCAGCACTTCCCATCATCCGGAATTCCAGTCCCTGCTGCTGACCAGCAGACGGTCGTCACCAGCACACACAAGTTTTGAGAGAATCGTTCGACCAGAGATGAATGCTCGTCCACAAACCTGCATAGTTGACAGGGAAATCCAACATAACATTCCAGTTATAAATTTGATTTGTCACTTTGAATATATTTAGAGATCTATAAATCCAGATTCTCAAAGTGGGTTGTGAGGATGGGATAGGAAAAACCATTGAAGTTTCATATCAGCTTTGATTTTAAAGAATGGCAAGACAGTGGAGATGGGTTGAATGGCATTTTCCTGTTCCTATGTTTCCATCTTTCGGTGTTGTTTCAGGCAGAGAATTGTCAACAATAGTGTGGAACAAAAGAAAAAGTGCAACATAGGTCTATGCTGAACGCTATTCTGAACTAAACTGATCCCACCTGCCTGCCCATGGTTGTGTATTTCTCTATTACCTTCCTGTTCACGTGTCTGTTTAAATATCTCTTAAACCTTGCTGTCATGATGATGAGAATGGTGAAACAACAACACTGAATATCAAGCCTCTCACATGTACCCCGTTGCTCTCACACCTGGAATGGACAGCTCCTGTTGCAGTTTTCGTCCACACAATGGAGGATGCTCACAGGGGCTCTGTCCGAGGGAAGCAAGCCATGTATTACCTGCTTGCTCATAGAACGTACAATAATATTTTGATCTGCGGCAGCCTGATCAACCCCAGTGTTACCCTAAATAACTACAGAATCATCGGAAACATGGGCAGTGCATTTGATATTAGCCAATTGTTTCGGGAGGATTGCCTGGAGAAGGGTTTTAACATACAGGGAATTCTGGATGGGTGTACCTGAGGAGTTTTTTTTTTCAGGCCTCCCCTGTGAGTTTTAAAAGAATCTTGACCTGCCTGCTTTGGTCCACTAGCAGCCTGCTCCGTATTCTGTTTCCTGTTTCTCTGTTTAGTTTTAGAACTAGTCCGACACGAGATAGGGTCTGTATAAGCCGTGGGTTTGTATTCTTTATCTTGTGGCTTGTACCTAAAATGTGGTGTGCTAGGCAACAGCACAAGTGCATTACTGATGTTTAATCTGAAAATGACTACAAGAAGGAATTATATTCCTCTAGTATCCCAATGTGGGTAACGAAAGGCAGGTTACTGCATTCTTTTACTATAACTTCTGCTAGGAAGTAGCCCCTTGATGCTGTATTATAAGGCACATCTAACCCAGCTAAATCTTTGCATTGTTAACAGGGAGTTTGAACCAATTCATCAGATCTGCAACTCAGTATTGGTAGAATCTCTGAAAGATTTGATAATTTGTAAATGTTTTTCGAGTAAGGTTTGCCAGAAGATTTAAAATCACATCCTTATTTGGAGCCACATGTTACTTTATATTTTAGATCTTTCTGCAGAAATGTAAATTGGGCAGGGAAGGCCAAATTAACAAATTGAAACTGAAACTGAATTTCATACAGATATGACTGCAATGCTCTCATGATCTTGGATAACAGTAGAATTTTTTTAGGGATCGGAATGTTCTGCTGTTTCATATAATCTGTGTTGCATGTAACATTTGATTTTAAGTTGCCTACTTCCTTTTCCAGTCCTCCTTGTCTTACTCATTTATGTCATTACTTTGGAAGAACACCGGCAAGCCAGATATGTCAGGGGGTACCTCCTTTTTATTTCCATGTGGTAATTCAGCCTGGCCTTTCACTCCTAATTCTTCATTTTGCATTTCCTTTCTCAATCTTTCCTGTTCTGCTTTACTCAAATCATGATCCTCACACTGCTGCGTCAACACCTCCCACGACTTAAAGTTTCCCTCATGATCACATCCTCAAATCCCTCTTCAACGTGTATTATTCTCCCAGCTCACTAGTTTAGATTTGTTTGTTATTTCCTCAGCAGTTTTTCTCCACGTGGATATTAAAGTTCTTCAAGGTTTAACCCATTTTTAGCACTTTTAGTTTTTTTTTCCTTATTTCTATATACTACACCAGTGTCCTTGGTCTCCACACCGACTTCAGGGTCCTGACCTTCGCATGGGGGATTTCCCCTCTTCACAACCGGTATAAGGCAGGGTGTTTGAAACAGACAAACACTGCACTTATCCTCTCCTTATCGCCGAATACTCATTCTACTTTACCAGTCTTATACTAACTCCTTCCAGACTTAATTTCATTTAATACCTGCAAACCTCCAGGATTTTACTTTTCCTGCCACTGGAGGACTCAAACCTCCCGGTCTTTTAAACGCAACTTCTTGTTTAGGGGTGCGAGGCGCAGATAGGAACCCCAATCATCACCGGTGACTTTTCTGTTTGTTTCCGTTGACATTTGACTCTCGCACATTTGTCTTTGACGACCTCATTTAATTTTAAGCTACCATTATTGGTCAGTTCAATTCCTAATTTGTTGGCAGAATCCTGCCATGAATTTAAAACCGATTGTTTGTGGCTTTCATCACAAAATTTTCGCCACAGTCCAACCAATTCTTTCTTTTTTTGAGCCCATGTTTTGTCGCCAAGTCAATTGCTGGGCTGATTTAACCACCTAATTATTTTTGGGGCCACCTATTGGCCACTGTTCATCGCCTAATCTTTTATTTCGAGCGCCAGAAAGTGTGCACTGGGCCCAAGATTTATCCGGATACTCTTCACACATTTTCACCAGTGTAGAAGACTAATTGTCCGTCTTATTTATACTATTACCCATCCTAACCAACCTCCCCCCTTTAACCTTGACTTCAAGACTTTTCACAACGTCAGCTGTATATTATCAAACGACAACTATCAAGTCCCACAAACCTTGCCAACATTCTAAAGCCCTATCAGCCTCGTTATAATGTATCACAATACTCCCTAGAGTCGTTTTTTTCATAGACTAATTTAAAATAACTGCAAATAATGCCCATCTAACCTGGTTTAAGTCCCCGTCCCGACTATTTTATCTTTCACTTCCTTGTGTCTCTACTCCTTGGTTTTGTTTAGCTTGTGTTGGATCCCCAATCCGACTTTTAAGCGGAGTCCACTACTCCTTGTTTTCCCTATACTAACGTGTCTCGGATCCCCAATCCGACTTTTGTGCGGGGTCAACTACCCCTTATCCTCTTTGTGAGGTACACTACCCCTTATTCTCTGTGTGGGGTCGACTATCCCTTATTCTTTATACGGATTCCACTAGTCCTAATTCTCTGTCCCACTACAGCCAGACCAGTGCGTTTTTTGGGCTGGATTTGGACTGAAGACAGCGAAGGGTCGAGTCTACCACTCCCTGAATGAGAGGAAAACCAGATGGAGAAAATACTCACGTCTGGCAGGCCGATTCCTCTACACACAATAGTGGAGGACTCAAGGCTCTTACGCTGCTGTCCACAAACCATCCGTACCGAATCTGAGTCACAGCACCAGATGTAAATCTGGATTCCCAGTGGGGTCTCTTGATTCCGCGCTCAGTCAATGAACACGCGCAGTTGGTCTGGCTGTTTAAGACTTGACTCTCCCCAGAGGAGCTCGAACAGTTCATCCACTTCACCAACACCTTCCACTCCAACCTTCAGTTCACCTGGGCCATCTCCAGCACATCCCTCACCTTCCTGGACCTCTCAGTCTCCATCTCAGGCAACCAGCTTGTAACTGATGTCCATTTCAAGCCGCCCACCCACTCCCACAGCTACCTAGAATACACCTCCTCCCACCCACCCTCCTGTAAAAATTCCATCCCCTATTCCCAATTCCTCCGCCTCCGCCGCATCTGCTCCCACAACAAGACATTCCACTCCCGGACATCCCAGATGTCCAAGTTCTTCAAGGACCGCAACTTTCCCCCCACTGTGATCGAGAACGCCCTTGACCGCGTCTCCCGTATTTCCCGCAACACGTCCCTCACACCCCGCCCCCGCCACAACCGCCCAAAGAGGATCCCCCTCGTTCTCACACACCACCCCACCAACCTCCGGATACAACGCATCATCCTCCGACACTTCCGCCATCTACAATCCGACCCCACCACCCAAGACATTTTTCCATCCCCACCCCTGTCTGCTTTCCGGAGAGACCACTCTCTCCGTGACTCCCTTGTACGTTCCACACTGCCCTCCAACCCTACCACACCCGGCACCTTCCCCTGCAACCGCAGGAAATGCTACACTTGCCCCCACACCTCCTCACTCACCCCTATCCCAGGCCCCAAGATGACATTCCACATTAAGCAGAGGTTCACCTGCACATCTGCCAATGTGGTATATTGCATCCACTGTACCCGGTGTGGCTTCCTCTACATTGGGGAAACCAAGCAGAGGCTTGGAGACCGCTTTGCAGAACACCTCCGCTCAGTTCGCAACAAACAACTGCACCTCCCAGTCACAAACCATTTCCACTCCCCCTCCCATTCTTTAGATGACATGTCCATCATGGGCCTCCTGCAGTGCCACAATGATGCCACCCGAAGGTTGCAGGAACAGCAACTCATATGCTGCCTGGGAACCCTGCAGCCTAATGGTATCAATGTGGACTTTACCAGTTTCAAAATCTCCCCTTCCCCAACTGCATCCCTTAACCAGCCCAGTTCGTCCCCTCCCCCCACTGCACCACACAACCAGCCCAGCTCTTCCCCTCCACCCACTGCATCCCAAAACCAGTCCAACCTGTCTCTGCCTCCCTACCCTGTTCTTCCTCTGACCCATCCCTTCCTCCTACCTCAAGCCGCACCCCCATCTACCTACTAACCTCATCCCACCTCCTTGACCTGTCCGTCTTCCCTGTACTGACCTATCCCCTCCCTACCTCCCCACCTATACTCTCTCCACCTATCTTCTTTTCTCTCCATCTTCGGTCCACCTCCCCCTCTGTCCCTATTTATTCCAGAACCCTCACCCCATCCCCCTCTCTGATGAAGGGTCTAGGCCCGAAACGTCAGCTTTTGTGCTCCTGAGATGCTGCTGGGCCTGCTGTGTTCATCCAGCCTCACATTTTATTATCTTGGATTCTCCAGCATCTTCAGTTCCCATGATCTCTTAATTTCTTCAGTCGGCCGGGTACAGATCATCCAGAAAACACAGAAGTTGAGGACTTCCGTATTCCTCGGAGGAGCTGCAACCCACAGGCTAATACAAAGACATTCCTATACTTTTCTTAAAGCAGGGTACATGGTGTGATTGCACAGTGTATTCAAACAATCAATACATGATATTGCTTCATTAACAGTTACATAATTCTATAACATTAACTGGTAAACAACTTACATCACAACACATAGGTTACTTTTTATCTCACCAGATAGCGCCACAACATTTGCAACTGAAGGTCAGCTAGAATGGTTAGTACTGCGTTATCTTATCATTCCTGCATTATTTATGTAGCTATCGCAGAACTCACAGTTCCTAGGCGAAAAGAGCAGCTCTAGCAGAATTTACAGTTCCCAGGCTAGAAGCCACTTTGTTGCTAACTCGCACTGAGAAGCCCTCTTGTGCCTGTATACAAGTTTCAGATTCTCATCAGGAACCATTTGGATGGCCAACCGAAATCATTTAATGCGATACAAAATCTACAAATTAAACAAGTTCGAGGCACCCTCCTTTCTTCTCTTTTAAAGTTCAGCACCCGTCAAGTTAGATAATGATGACTGTGGGCAGTAGATTAAAGTCCGAAATCATCTGACGTGATGTCAAAACCATTAAAATAGAACAGCCCCGCCCCTGCTTTGAATTATAATCTCATTGTTTGATCACCTGACCAATACCTAAAGCAAAGAAATTCCACATGAAATCACAGCCCGATCGCAGCAAATGTCTCCGTGATGAATGTCCCACCCTTTGCTTTGGAACAGTAAAACTGACAGAAGAAAATTGTCATTTTGGTAGTTGCAATATGAAGTCTGAACTGGCCGACACCTGGTTTCCTGGAACTTACAGATTGTTTCCCATCAGTCTCTGTATTGCATTTAATCAGCATGTTCAGCTGTAAACCAAAAAGAAACAGAAACAACTGCGGATGCTGTAAATCAGGAACAAAAACAGAATTAATGTTTTGGGTCTCAGAAATGTTCTGAGGAAGGGTACTGGACAAAGAACGTTAATTCTGTTTTTTTTTCCCTTCACAGTTGCTGCCAGAGCTGCCGAGCTTTTGTTTTTACAGTTGTTAACCAATGTATCTAATGAGTTGAAATTTCCACTGTTGCCTGGTCACACATTTCCGCCCCATCAATTAGCCTAGAGAAAATATTCCCAATCGTTGAACATTTTGTGGATATCCAGAACATTCAGGTCCAGGATTCTGATAACAATAGTCTTGCAAACTCAGCATGAGAAAAAGTAAGCGAACGTACACCTATACATAACTTGTGAGCAAATTACAGAGCTCTCAGCTGCAATCAAAACCACATGCACATGTCGATAAATATTCTAAACCCGTGCTCCAATTATCTTCTACCAGTGACACGCAACAACTGTGTCTTCTTTGAAGTCCCATTCTGCTGCTTTTGATCGTCCACACCTCCACATTTTGCCTACTCTGAGTTCTAGATCTCTTTGCAGTCTGTCTCATTTAGCGTGGTGACAGTGCCATGTAACGCAATGGGTGGCATGCACAATGTGAAGGCGAGACATCGTCCCCTCAAGAATTATATTTTGGTCACCTCCTGCCGTTACTGTCATGGACAGATCTGTCTGCTGAGGAAAGATTGGTGAGGATCAGATCAAGCATGTTTTCCCTCTTCTTGGCTCGCACCAGCTGCAGGACCAATCGAACAACTCTGATTTGGGACCTGAACAGCTGCTGCCGAGCCACTCTTTGTGATGGACATTGAAATCGCCAATGCAGAGTTCATCATTACCCACCCCAATATTCCATCCAAGTGCTGTACAACATAGAGGGCTCCTGATTCATCAGCCGAGAGAGAACAGTCGGCGGGAATCGACAGGCAGTTTCCTTGTCCATGTTAAACTGGATGTCCTGAGATTGAATGGGATCAGGATGCCATGTTGAGAACTCCAAGTTAATTTCCTCCAGTATGTCACATTGTGCTGCCAACTATGCTGAGTCTGTCATGAAGGTGGAACAGGACATATCCATGGATGGAGTTGGTGACTCTGGGATATTATCTATAAGATATAGAACATAGAACATAGAAAAGTACAGCACAGTACAGGCCATTCAGCCCACGATGTTGTGCCGTGGAATAATCCTAATCCAAACATAAAATAACCTAACCTACATTCCCCTCAACTCACTGCTGTCCATGTACATGTCCAGCAGTGGCTTAAATGCCACTAATGACTCTGCTTCCACGACTACTAGTGGCAAAGTATTCCATGTGCTCACAACTCTCTGAGTGAAGAACCTCCCTCTGACGTCTCCTCTATACCTTCCTCCTAATACCTTAAAAGTATGAACCCTCGTGGCAGTCAATCCTGCCCTGGGGAAAAGTCTCTGGCTATCGACTCTATCCATGCCTCTCATTACCTTGTTCACCTCAATCAGGTCACCTCTCTTCCTCCAACTCTCCAGAGAGAAAAGTCCGAGCTCAGTCAACCTCTCCTCGTAAGAGAAGCCTTCCAGTCCAGGCAGAATTCTAGTAAACATCCTTTGCACCCGCTCCAAAGCCTTCACATCTTTCCTATAATAGGGTGACCAGAACGGGACACAATATTCCAAGTGTGGTCTCTGCAGGGTTTTGCAGAGATGCAGCATAACCTCGCGGCTCTTAAACTCGATCCTCCTGTTAATGAAAGACAAAACACCATATGCTTTCTTATCAACCTTATCCACTTGGGTAGCAACATTGAGGGAGCTATGCACATGAACACTAAGATCCCACTGTTCCTCCACACTGCCGAGAATCCTGCCTTTAATCCGATATTCAGCATTTGAGTTCGACCTTCCAAAATGCATCACTTCACATTTATCTACGTTGAACTCCATCTGCCATTTCTCAGCACAGCTCTGCATTCTGCCAATGTCTCGCTGAAACCTGCAATAGCCCTCGATACTAGCAATGGCACCTCAAACCTTTGTGTCATCAGCAAACATACTAAACCACCCCTCAACCTCCTCATCCACGTCATTTATAAAAACTACAAAGAGCAGAGGCCCAGGAACAGAGTCCTGTGGACACCACTCAGCACTGACCTCCAGGCAGAATACTTACCATCTACAACCACTCTCTGCCTCCTGCCGGCAAGCCAATTCCGAATCCAGGCAGCCAAATCACCCTGTATCCCATACCTCCTGACTTTATGAATGAGCCTGCCATGGGGAACCTTATCAAATGCCTTGCTGAAGTCCATGTACACCACATCCACTGCTCGACCCTCGACAACCTGTCTCGTGACCTCCTCAAAGAACTCAATAAGATTTGTAAGGCATGATCTGCCGCTCACAAAGCCATGCTGACTCCCTTTAATCACGCTATGCTTTTCCAAATTTTCATAAATCCTATCCCTCAGAATTCTTTCCAAAACCTTGCTGACCACAGACGTAAGACTGACTTGTCTGTAATTTCCAGGGATTTCCCTATTCCCTTTCTTGAAAAGAGGAACAACATTTGCCTCCCTCCAATCTTCCAGTACGACTCCCATGGAGAGTGAGGAAGCAAAGATCTTCGCCAGCGGCTTAGCAACCTCCTTTCTTGCTTCCCAGAGCAACCTAGGATAAATCTGGTCTGGCCCTGGGGACTTATCAATGTTAATGTTTGCCAAAATTTGCAGCACATCAACTTTCTCAATCTCGATCTATTCAAGCCTGTTTTCCTGCTCTTCAAAGTTCTCATTCAAAACAAGGTCCCTTTCCTTAATGAAAAAGGAGCAAAAAACTCATTTAGGGCTTCCCCTATCTGCTCAGACTCCACGCTCAAGTTTCCTACACTATCCCTGATCAGCCCTTCCTTCTCCCTGATCATTCTCTTATTCCTCACGTATGAGTAAAATGCCTTCGGGTTCTCCCTAATCCTGCCTGCCAAGCCTTGTTCGTGCCCCCTTCTGGCCCTCCTCAGTCCACTTTTGAGCTCCTTACGAGCAAGCCTGTAATCCTCTAAAGCTGTGCCAGACCCTTGCTTCCTCCACCTTACATAAGCTGACTTTTTCTTTATATCAGAAGCACCTCTGTTCCCATCTTCCAAGACTCCTTAATCTTACCCCTTCTTACCTGCCTCTGAGGAACAAATTTATACATCACTCGCAACAACTGCTCCTGAAACAGTCTCCACATCTCTGTTGTGCCCTTTCTGTGGAACAATTGCTCCCAATCTGTACTTCCCAACTCCTGCCTGATAGCGTCATAGTTTCCTTTACCCCGGTTAGATATCTTCCCCTGGCAACTGCTCCTTTCCCTTTCCAAGGCTATGGTAAATGCAAGGCTGTTGTGGTCACTGTCGCCAAAGTGTTCTCCCACCACGACATCTGACACCTGTCCTGGCTCATTGCTGAGCACCAAATCCAAAATGGCCTCCCCCCTCGTTGGCCTGTCCACATACTGAATAAGGAAACCCTCCTGAGCACATCTGAAAAAACAGCTCCATCCAAACCATCTGCACGACGGAGGTTCCAATCAATATTGGGGAAGCTGAAGTCACCCATAACAACTACTGTGACCAACAAAGCCACACCTCCCCCTCTTTTTTCCACCTTCCCTGACCTTACTGAAAGATCTAAACCCTGGAACCTGTAACATTCATTACTGACCCTGTTCTATCCATGTCTCCGAATGACCACGACATCGAAGTTCCAGCTACCTAACCAAGCTGCAAGCTCACCTACCTTATTCTGGATACTCCTGGCATTAAAGTACACACACCTCAACCCAGCATGGTGTCTGCCAGCACACTCCTTTGACAGTGAGGTCCTGACCATGTCCTCCCTACGCTCATCCTCCTGTGTACTAGAACGACACCTTAGTTTGCCATTCCCCTTCTGAGCTAGTTTAAACCCACCTGAATAGCACTAGCGAATTTCCCACCCAGCATATTAGTGCCCCTCTGGTTCAAGTGGAGATCATCCTCTTTGTAGAGGTCCCACCTTCCCCAGAATGAGCCCCAATTGTCCATGTACCTGAAGCCCTCCCTCCTGCACCATCCCTGCAGCCACGTGTTCAGCTGAAATCTCTCCCTGTTCTTTGCCTCGCTATCAGGTGGTACGGGTGACAAACCAGTGATGACCACTCTGTTTGTTCTATCTCTCAGCTTCCACCCTAACTCCCTGAAATCCTGCCTGACATCCCTATCCCTCTTTCTACCTATATCGTTGGTGCCTCTGCGGACCACGACTTGGGGCTCGTCACCCTCTCCCCTCAGGACCCCAAAGACATGAACTGAGACATCACGGACCCTGGCACCTGGGAGGCAACACACCAACTGTGAGTCTCTTTCGTTCCCGGCAAACCTTCTATCAGTTCCTCTAACTATTGAGTCCCCAATGACTATCACTCTCTTCCTACCCCCCACTTCCCTTCTGTGCAAGAGGGACAGACTCTGTGCCAGAGAACTGCACCCTACTGCATGCCCCTGGTAAGTCCTCCCCCCCAACGGTATCCAAAACAGTATACTTGTTTTTCAGGGGAACGACCACAGGGGATCCCTGCACTGACTGCTTTCTCCCCCTTCTAACAGTTACCCAGCTTTCTTCACGCTTAGGAGTAACTACTTCCCTGAAACTCTTGTCTGTCACTGACTCTGCCTACCAAATGATCCGAAGCTCATCCAGCTCCCGCTCCAGTTCCCTAACGCGGTTTTGGAGGAGCAAGAGTAGGGTGCACTTCCTGCAGATGTATTTGGATGGGACACTAATGGTGTCCCTCACCTCATACATCATGCACGAGGAACATTCCTCTACCTGCACTGCCATCCCTGCTAATCCCCGAAACAGAAAGTTTAAAAAAAGAAGCTTACCTTGATTTGTCCCTGGTGTATAAAGTTAGAGGTGGTGGATGGGTGGGAGGCCCTACAAGGGCAGGGTCTCAGGTTTACACAATGATCACTTAAAGTGCTGAGGGATGATAAAAATGGTCCCTCCCTTCCCGGAAACCTCTGCTCCGAGGTTCGGCTGCACAAAGAAATGGAAGGCTATGATGCTCGAGGTACGCTCGAGCTGGACTCGAGGAATTGAGCGGAGGCGCAAGGGACAGAGAGGGAACGAGGGAGTGAGGGACTGGAGCAAGGGACAGGAGCGAGGGATGGGGAAGGAGCTAGGGACCAGAGCAAGGGATGGGGAGGGAGAGAGGGATGGGGATCGAACGAGACCCAGGAAGAGAGTGAGGGATGGAGCGAGGGACTGGGAGGGAGTGGGGGGTGGGGAGGGAGGGGGGAAGGGATTGAGGGACGGGTGGGAGAGAGCTACTGATGGGTTGGGATCGAGTGAGCGAGTGACGGAGCAAGGGAGCAAGAGAAGGAGAGGAAGGGACAGAGCGAGGGAACAAAGGATGGCCAGGGAGAGAGGGAGGGAACAAGGGACAGGTCAGGAGGTAACGAAGGACAGGGAGGGAGGGAGGGATGGGGAGGGAGTGAGGGAAAGAGAAGATGTGAGGAAGCGAGTAATGGAGCGGGAGAATGAGGGTCAGAGCAAGGGATCGATGGACGGGTAGGGAGGATGGGGGCGAAGGACAGGTGAGGAATAACAAAGGGCAGGAGGGAGTAAGGGAGGGTGAGGGTGCGAGGGACGTCAAGGGAGCGAGGGACAGGGAGGTTTGGATTGGGAGCAAGGAACGGTGAAGGAGCAACGGGGATGGAGCGATGGAGTGAGTGATAGGGAGGAAGGGAGGGAGAGAGATAGAGGGGCAGGGAGTGAGACAGAGAGAAGACAGGGGTAGGGGATAGGGGAAAGGGGAACAGGGCCCAAGGAGCCAGATACAGGGCCGGAGCCAAGGAAACCAGCGGGTTACAGAGATAAGTGAGGGACTCGAAGTTAGAGAGGAGGACAAGGAGGAGGGGGCAGAGAGAGAGAGAGAGAGAGAGAGAGAAAGTGGGTCAGAGATAGAGAGGGTGAGACAACGCAACAGATGCAGAGTGAGAGCGAGGTGGATGGAGAGAACCAAATGGTACAGTGGGGGATGGGGAGAGAGATAGAGAAGGGAAGGGGACGGAGAGAGGCAAAGAGTGTGATTCTGGATTTGGGAGAGATGGGGTCAGAGGGGGAGATGGGGTTCACACAGGCAGAGGGTGAGAGAAAACCGGTGCAGATGTTCGAAGTGGAGGGACAGAGAGACAGGACGCAGGGAGAGAGAGAGGAAGTGATTTGGAGAGGGTGGGTGGAAAGGGAGAAGGAAGGGAGTGGAGAGAGAGATGGGGAGCACAGAGAAATGTGGGTCAGAGAGGGAGAGAGCGAGTAAGGAGGGACAGGAGAGAGAGAGAAAGAGACAGAGACATACCAAATGTGAATGCAAGGACAGAGTGACTTATACCAACTCCTGAGCTCAGTCCCAAAATTCTCCCATTCCCTTGGGGCCAAGTCTGTCTCTCTCCAGCTGAGCTTCTTCAACACAGAGACAAACAACAACATAGTTTGCTGTGCTGCTTGGCACTTTTTAATGAACGTTAATTACATATTGAAGTTATGGATGCAGTCAGTGGAATGGTGCCTTTTCTCTTTGGCCTGTGAGTTGAGAGAAACATTGACATGTTTCCCTGTAACCCCCTGTGGGATAAGGTTGGATAAACCAGCACTACCCTCAGTCTGTTACCATAGCGACAGGCTGCTTCATTGCTGAAAAATTGAACTGAAATGAGATAAATCCTGGATGGATTGATTAATGAGTGAATTTGATTGATTGATGAATTTGGGTAAAGGGATATTTCAGCACATTCTTCAGCTGATGCCTGAACTTCGTCTGGGTCACGGCATAAATCGCGGTGTTTGTGCAGCAACTGAGGAGCTGCAGCATGAAGCCCAATTCCTGCACAAAGCCATCTAGATACACAGAGTCATATCCCAAATTAAACATCCGGAGCCATATAGAAAACACAGTTAACATTGACCATAACAGGATGAAATTGGCTGAGATCACAAACAGTAAAATGATGGATTTTTTTCGATTTCTCATTTCTGTGTCACACTGACCGTCCCCATTGGTGTGAGCCTGGAGTCTCCTGCGGGCTCTGCTGGTCACTAAAATGTGTCTGACGGTGAAAACATTGAGCAGCAGAATCAGGAAAAATGGGAGAGTCGGGGTTAGAATGTGGTGGAGGAACTCAATTGTGGTCCAGACACGAGAGCCATAAACATCAGCTGTTACAAAACAAAACCAGGGGCGGTTTCTCAGCCAATACCAACCTGTGAACATAAAATACCAGAAAATGTTCTTTAAACAGCTCAGCACAGTCACTGTTCCCAGAACCACAGCCGCCGTTTTCTCACTGCAATATTTACTTTTCAGCTTCTGGCAGCAAATGGCCACAAATCGATCAAAGGTGAAAGTGACGGTGAACCAGACAGAACAGTCAGTGGCTCCATAAAGCAGGACGGCATGGATATTACACACGGGGATGGACGCCAGGAAATAACACTGCTCCCGATAAACAATGGGAATGTGTCTCAATATCAGGTCGAGGATAATGACCAGTGGATCCGCCACTGCCATGGCCCCCAAGTAACGTCTGACACATGGAGTCAATCCACACTCTTTATAAAGCAGGACGTAGATTGTCACTACGTTAACTGTGAGGAAGGAAAACAAACAAATTATACATCAGCCTGGAGGCAAAGTTACCAGTTTTATTTGAGGACCCAGTGACATTTTCAAATGTATCACTGATTTATTGCGAAAAAAAAGAAGATTAAATAACAAATGGTAATGTCTCAAAATTTTAACAAGAAATGTAACGTAAAACACAAGAAACAGTCCCTCCCTGAAAACACGAATGCACATCCATAAGAATAGATGGTTTTCAGAACATTCCCTCAAACTGTCTCACTCGAGAGCAGGCACAGGTCACTTCTATACAGTTCCTGCTATAGACGCTGAAGACGTGCCCATCCTGAAGGATTGTCTCCCAGTTTCTTGAAGACAGGCGTAGGTTGGAGATTTCTGTCTTTTAGCTTAAATTGTGGTCAATTTACAGTTGTGAAGAAACATGAACACAGGGAAAATGTATTCACCCCTTTAACTGCCTGACGGGATTTTGAAACAGTGTCTCCTTCTCCCTGGAACAGGATATTTTCCCTCAGGGTCTAATATTTTGATCAATTAACTGACATCCAACTGTTCACAAATAATGACTGTCACAGAATGGTCCGAGGAAGGGTCACCAAACGCGAAACGTTAACTCTGCTGGCTCCTCCACAGATGCTGCCAGAACTGCTGAGCTTTTACAGCAACTTTGATTTTGTTCCTGATATGAATGCACTCCCACAGCAAATCAATAATATTGACAGGATTTAAGAAATCCAAGCTAAGCTGAAAACTGGCACTGAAAGAATGGCCCAAAATCTGGGCATGGTTTTGGTCTTATGCATCGGGTAGCGTCCATGCCACTGAGGCAGAGTTCTGGATTTAATTTCCACACCTGAACCTGTAGTGATGTCCCCAGCTCTGGACCAGAAGTTCTGGATTCAAGTCCTGCCTGTTTCAGAGGTGTGTCACAGCATGTCAGGATAGGTTAATGAGGAAACACACAGGACAATAATGTTGCAGATTCAGGGGCTGTTGCAGTGTGGTGGTCGTGTCTCCATCTGTGGGCCCAAAGGTCTGGATTGAAATCCGCAGAGGTGCTTCATAACATATTTAAACAAGTTGATTAAAATTATTTTAGAATTGTGACTTGATAAAGGAGGAAGAGGCTTCAGTTTTGAATTTCAGGCTTGAGAGGAAGCATGACCATTCGTGTTGATTGGAGTAAAAATTGTACTGTTTAGATGTTTGTACAATCACAAAGGCATGGACATGGTGAATAGTCAAGATCTTTTTCCAAGAGTCCAAAATTAGAAAGTTTAGTGTGAATAGGGAACATCTTAAAAAGGACACAAGTGGCAACTTTTTCAAGTAGAGGATGATTTGTGTATGGAACGAAGTGCCAGAGGGAGTTGTGGAGGCTGGTAAAAGCAACATTTAAAAGGCATCGGGCAGGATATATAAACAGGAAGGGTTTCGAGGGATACGGGTCAAAAGCTCGCAAAAGGGACTAGATTAATTTCGGATATCTGGTCAGCATGGACAAGTTGGACTAAATGGTTTGTTCCCATGCTGTGCATCTTTTTGATTCACTCATCCAATTTATCCAGATCTCTGTGTAATCTTAGATAACATTCTTCCCTATCCACTGTAAAATCAATCTTGGTGTCATCCACAGAGATAATGGGAACTGCAGATGCTGGAGAATCAAAGATAACAAAGTGTGGAGCTGGATGAACACAGCAGGCCAAGGAGCATCTCAGGAGCACAAAAGCTGACGTTTTGGGCCTTGGCCCTTCCTCAGAGAGGGGAATGGAGACAGGGTTCTGGAACAAATTTTGAGAGAGGGGGAGACGGACCGAAGATAGGTGGAGAGGAGAGTCTAGGTGGGGAGGTGGGGATCCCACTTCCTACAGAAAAAAGGGGGTGGCCATGGGCACCCGCATGGGCCCAAGCTATGCCTGCCTCTTTGTAGGTTAAGTGGAACAGTCGCTCTTCCGCCCCTACACAGGCCCCAAACCCCACCTCTTCCTCCGCTACATTGATGACTGTGTCGGCGCTGCCTCTTGCTCCCAAGAGGAGCTCGAACAGTTCATCCACCTTACCAACACCCTCCATCCCAAACTCATTTCACCTGGGCCATGTCCAGCACATCCCTCACCTCCCCGGACCTTTCTGTCTCCATCTCAGGCAACCAGCTGGAAACTGATGTCCACTTCAAGCCCACCGACTCCCACAGCTACCTAGAATACACTTCCTCCCACCCAACCCCCTCAAAAACTCCATCCCCTATTCCCAATTCCTTCGCCTCCGCCGCATCTGCTCTGAAGATGAGGTCTTCCACTCCCGCACATCCCAGATGTCCATGTTCTTCAAGGATCACAACTTCCCCCCCACCCCGCAGTGGTCGAGAACGCCCTTGACCATGTCTCCCGTATTTCCCACAACACATCCCTCACACACCGCCCCTGCAATAGCCGCCCTAAGAGTATCCCCCTCGTCCTCACCTAACACCCCACAAACCTCCGAATACAACGCATCATCCTCCGACACTTCCGCCATCTACAATCCGACCCCACCATCCAAGACATTTTTCCATCCCGACCCTTGTCTGACTTCCAGAGAGACCACTCTCTCCGTGATTCCCTTGTTGGCCCCACACTCCCCTCCAACTCCACCACACCTGGCACCTTCCCCTGCAACTGCAGGAAGTGCAACACTTGCCCCCACACCTCCTCCCTCACCCCCATCCCAGGCCCCAAAAGGACTTTCCATATTAAACAGATGTTCACCTGCACATCTGCCAATGTTGTACACTGTATCCACTGTGCCTGGTTGGGGAAACCAAGCGGAGGCTTGGGGACCGCTTTGCAGAACACATCCGCTCGCTTCTCAATAACCAACTGCACCTCCCAGTCGCGAACCATTTTAACTCCCACTCCCATTCCTCATGGACATCATGGGCCTCCTGCAGTGCCACAATGATGCCACCCGAAGGTTGCAGGAACAGCAACTCATATTCCGCTTTGGAGCCCTGCAGCCCAATCGTATCAATGTGGGCTTCACAGGCTTCAAAATCTCTCCTTCCCCCACTGCATCCCAAAACCAACCCATTTCGCCCCCTCCCCCCACTGCATCACAAAACCAGCCCAGCTCGTCTCCGCCTCCCTAATCTCTTCTTCCTCTCACCTATCCCCTCCTCCCACCTCAAGCCACACCTCCCTTTCCCACCTACCAACCTCATCCCGCCTCCTTGACCTGTCCGTCCTTCCCGGACTGACCTACCCCCTCCCCACATCCACACCAATAGTCTCGTCTCCACCTATCTTCTCCTCTATCCATCTTCGGTCCGCCTCCCCCTCTCTCCCTATTTATTTCAGAACCATCTCCCCATCCCCCTTTCTGATGAAGGGCTGAGGCCCTAACGTCAGCTTTTGTGCTCCTGAGATGCTGCTTGGCCTGCTGTGTTCATCCAGCATCACACTTTGTTATCTTGGTACCATCCACAAACTTGCTTGTTGTGCCTTGAATAATTCACACCTAAATCATTTTCATAAATGACAAACAAATGTAGAGCCAGCAGCGATACCTGTGGATCATCGCTGGTAATCAGCTTCCAGTCTCAGAAACAACCCTTCATGGCCACACTGTCTCCTCCTATTAAGCAGAAATACACAGAAATATACACATGCAGGCATATCGGGATACAAGCACAGTTGTGTCTTCGAGACGGGGTAGATAGGTTTTGATTCTTAAGGGGATCAAGGGTTACATTCAGAAGACAGTAGAATTGTGTTGAGAAACATGTCAGGCATGATCGAACAGCAGAGCAGACTGCCCCAATTTCTTCTGCTCTCTGGTCTTAGGGAATCAGGAATATTTTCCTATGAAAGCAGTAGAGGCTGAGATTGATAAATACTTTATGGAACAGAGCCAGTGGGAATGTGGGATAGGTTTAAGGGGCTGAAATGTCACATCTGCTCCCATTTGTTGTGCTCTTCAAAGAGGAGGTGACGTGCTATGAGGTTAAGACTCTTTAAGGTGTCTCCTAATCCTGATTGAAATAAGGATTTTGTTTTCTCGACAATATTGTGCTGTCTGTGGTGTTATCATCCCCAGGGAACGTTGAAGACTCGGTTACTAAAGATATTTAATGCTGACCTCAACTGACCTTTGATGATCAGCAGAGTCAATATTTATTAGGAATAAACAGGAAAGGGGTGTTCAGCCATAAACAGATCAGCTATGATCTTTCTAAATTGAGCAGCAGGCTTGAGTGTCCAAATGGCCAACTGCAGGCCCTATCCGATGTGTTTTTATCTCACCCCATCTCTCGAAGCTGTTATACCAGTAAAGGAAGACCCATTCAGCCAGCCAGGATTACGACAGATAGGAGGAGGCCATTCTGCCCTTCGACTGAGTTACGTAGGAATAGGATGAAATATTCAATCATAGATTCATGGAGGTATGCAGCATGGAAACAGACTATTTGGTCCAACTCATCCATGCTACTCAGATATCCTGAGTAAATCTCGATCCATTTGCCAGCATTTAGGTCCATATCTCTCTCAACCCTCCCTAGTCATCTAGCCATCCAGATGCCTTTTAAATGTGGTAACTCTATCGGCCTCCAACACTTCATCCGGCGGCTCATTCCATACAAGCACCACTTTCTGCATGAAAATGTTGCCCTTTCAATCGCTTTTAAATCATTCCCCTCTCATCTTAACCTATGCCCTCTCGTTTCGGACTCCCCAGCCCGGGGAAAAGACCTTCACTCTTTCCCCGATTTACCACGATTTTGTAAACCTTGAGAAGGTCACCCCTCAATGACAATTGTTTATTTTGTTGTGTGGAGACTGCAGCAATTTTTCAACACAGAAGCCACAGCCAAAAATGAAAATAATTATGAAGATTATCTGTGTTGGTGTGCTATTAAATGGACAAAATTAAACCAGGCTAACAGGAAATTTCTCCTCCTGCTGAATACATGTCCGGGGAAAATTGAGGGCTGTATTGAGAGGGCAGACACGATTTATTGCTGCATCTGAAAGACAGCATTTTTGACTGTGCAGTGTCCTACTCAAGTGTCCATCTATATTCTGTGCTTGACTGTTAATCGCTCAAGAATCAGTATCATTGACAGTATAACCTCTACCTGATTATCTGACAACAAATGTCCCTAACAGGGAATTGCAGAGCACATGAAAACTCGACAACGAGCTGCATGGTTGTATGGTTAAGACTTTGGAGGGAGTGGTGACAGCGCAAGGGGGCAGCCGGGAAGGCAAGCTTCTGCTTTTAAAAATTTACCTTGTGAATTGGTGGACTACTTGATTTGAGCAGAAGGAGTGGTGAGAGCGCAAGGCAGGAAGTGAACTATTGCATCTGGGCATGGTCTGTATCAATGGTTTAGATAAATGCAACAAAATGTATTTGAACTAAATTTGCCAGTGATGCTAAGATTAGCAGGAAATTACGTAATCAGGAGGAGATAGAGGGGATGTAAATGGATAAGCAATTTGGCAGATGAAATATAACATTTCTAACTGTGAACCTGTGATATTTTCAGGAAGAACAAAAGACTATAAATTACATAAATGGAGGGAGATTATGGGGCTTAGTGATACAGTGTGTACTAGAGGGTTCGCTCTGAAATTTTCAGATATTGGAAGCGTTGCTCTACCATCCTGACGGACTACTCCCCGATGTTCCAAGTTGTCTCATTATTCTCAGTACACACCGGATATTTTGATGTGGTTGGTTGGCACTGGGGAGTGGTGAGGGGGAGGGTGTTTAGGACAGTGAATAAAGGGAGCGGCCTTCATCTACCATACCATCCTTTCTTTTTACATGGAGGCATGCAGAATACTGGAATTGCTGCCTGCTTCTGAATGATGAGGCTGTGGATGTTGCCAGGATAGTGGGCCTTCAGAAACATGATGTACTGTGTATGGTCACACTGCAACATTAATAGAGTGAGAGTTTGGAGGGCTCAATCACAATAATGAAAATATTAAATGAAGGTATTTTCAGATGAGCTGAAATGGTTAGTTATATCTCATTATCTGTTCACCTCCCAGAACCAGCCTGGACACCTCTTTTTACTCACTCACAGGGTGTGGGTTTCACTGGCTGGGCCAACATTCACTCCCATCCCTCATTGCCCAGAGAGCAGTTACAGCCTGTGACATTATTGGGTGTTTGGCGTCACATGTAGGCCACAGCAGGGGTGGGGAGGGTAGATGGCAATTTCTTTCCCTACAAGATGTGACTGAATCAGATGGGTTTTCCTGGCAATTGCCAATGGTTTCATCTTCATCATTCAACTTTAAATTCCAGATTGTTATTGAATTCAAATTCCAAAATGTCACTTGGCAGATTTGAACTCATGGCCTCAACGCATTACGTGTGTTTTCAGATTTAGAAACTCGCAATAATACACTTGGCCACCACTGTTAGCCCAGATGAAATATCTGTTCAGCATGGAGCACGTTGCAGACCAGATTGTGTCCTGAGCTTCATCTTACAGGAACTTTCAGTCATTCAACTCCCCAACTTTCTGTCCTGAGCAGATGACTCATAGACTCTTCTTACAACAGGTTTTCGTAAGCACGTGTTCGAGAGCCATTTCTCATGAGGATGGACTCTCCAAACAATATATTACATCAGCTTTATACTTGCACATAATCATCAGCCCACTTTATACAGACCACGGAAAAAATATACACTTATTTTATGGTTATCAATATCCAATCACAGACAGTAATTCTAATTATCTTGCTTGGTCACCTTGTTGTGCTCGGCCAATGACACCATTTCAACAAATCTCATTACAAAGTGTAACTTCATGCAGACATTTATTTTGTCGTCAGCCATTATCTTGACTGATATCTGACTGCAGCTTCTTCATTGTCAGCAAAATTTCTATTGCCCCTTGTATTTGACATTGTTTTTTTTATCAGGGAACTACAGTAAAATTTTGCATGATTTTACATGGCAGAACATCCGTTCCCTTTCACAAAACCATGTTGACTCCAATTGCAGGAAGGTGTTCTCAAATGGCCTGCAGTCCTTTCCTTAATAATGGAGTCAAGCAGATTCCCAATGATGAACGTTCAGTTAACCAGGCTATCAGCTCTTGCTTTCTGCCTCCCTCTCTTCTTGAAGCCATGCATTATTGTGCATAGAGTCCGACAATACAGAAACAGACCCTTCAGTGCAACTCCTCTGACCAGATATCTCAATCTGATCTTGTCCCATTTACAAGCATTTGGTGCAGATCACTCTAAACCCTTGCTATTCACATAACCATCCAGATGTAAAATGTAATTTAACCAGCCTCAATGTCTTCTACCGGCAGCTCATTCCATACATGCACCACACTCTGTGTGAAAAACTAACCTCTCGCGCCCTTTTTATATCTTGCATGTTTCATTTTAAACCTATGGTATCTAGTTTTCGATTCTGCTACCCTGGGCAAACTTCCGAGGCTATTCATCATATCCATGCCCCAAATGTATTTTTCTTATAAATCTCTGTGTGGTTACCCTCAGCGTTTGATTCTCCAGGGGGATAAAAAGAAGCCCAGCCTATTCACTGTCTTTCTATAATATCCAATATAACACCAATCTTCCCATCATCCTTGTAAATAATTTTTGAATACTTTCCAAATTCAACAACATCTTTCATGTCGCAGGGTGTCCAGAATTATACGCAATATTCCAAAAGTGGCCTCACCATTGTCCTGTCCAGCCGTGACATCAAGTCCCAATTCCTGTACTCATTACACAACCAACATCACGATAGAGGTTTTTTTCAGTTTTGTTGGAACATTTGTGGAATACAGAGAATGCTGAAATATTTCAAACAATGTCCCTTCTTGATCCATCAAACTGGCTCCCCCAGTCAATATAATGATAGCGGATCCTTTATACCCACACTATACTCCTGCTCTATCTGCATCCCTTTTGTTTCGTTAAATCCATCCACTTGATTCGAATTGACATTCAGTGCCTTGACTTCCACAGCTTTCTGTGGAACTACATTTCCTATGTTCACCAGCCTCTGAGTGAACACATTTATTCTCATTCCAATGCAGATTGATCTGCGTGTATCTCAGACTATAACCCCTTCGTTCAGACAATCCAGCCAGGAAATCACCATCCCTGTTTCCATTCTGGTTTGCTCTGACAGAGTTTTATATGTTTTGCTGAGATCCCCACTCATTTTTGGAATCCTCATCGAATACAGGCCCAGTCAATTCAAACTCCATTCACACAACAAATTGTCATCACAAGGATCAGCCTGGTCATCCTTTGTTATATTCCTCTGGAGCAAGTGTGTCCTTTAGTAGGTTAGGAGGCCAAAGTTGCACACGTTACTCCAGAATATTTACAATAGAGACCTCACCTGTACAGCCACATTATTACAGCCTTACTCCTCTACGTGATGATTTTTGAAATGAATATCAATCCACCATTTATCCTGCATTGTTCCTTTCCATGACTGATGTACATACACATCCAGATCCTTTTCAGCAATGTGAGTGCCCACTTGGTGGGTCTGTATGCACTGACCAGCGTACCAATGCCATTCACAGTATTTGGCTTCTGGCTTCAGAATTTACTGCCCTGCATCGTTCTCAGAGGTCTGCACAGAAGAACACAAAATACACGGGGCACCAGTCCCTTTATAGTTTAATATTTTTCAAACAATCCCTTTTCAAATATTATGCTGCTCTTCTATTACTTCCCACCAAAGTGCACAACGTAACATGCATCCTCATTGCGCTTCATCTGCAATATATTTTCCCAGTCATTCCACTTGTCTCAATTGCCTTGGAGCATCTTTACATTCTCCTCACCACTCTCAATCCCAGTTTCGTACTGTCAGCAGACTTGGACACATTGCATTTGATTCCCTCAACCAAACTTTTGATGTGATCTTGAGTCCCTGATTTACACCATGAAACTTTCAATCCAAAAAAACCATCCATTTATTCCTGCTCACTGTTTCCTGTCAGTTCTCCCATTATGGCACCATGTCCATATATTTGGCCCAATCCCATGTGTTTTTAGTTTACACAGTAGGCTTGGGACTGAATCAAAAATCTTTCCAAATATCCAAATGCAGTAAATCCATTCCTTTTCCATAGTTTATCTTCAGTTTGGTTTCTCAAATACGATTCCCAGATTTTAAACCGACGTTGACTTTGTCTATGCCCATTAAATCCCGTCACAATAATTTCTCTAAATTAGTTTATTCACTAATTTCATTCTATTTCCATTCCCCACCATACTTAGGTTTCCTATTATTGCTCAGTTTTTATTTTGTGTTTTCTTCCGTGAATACAGAAATGAAGGAGTTATGTCAGACTTCTACCATTTCCTTGTCATTCATTCTCCTTTCTCTAGATTCAGGCTTTTTTTTTCATACGTTCCCTCCTGAGATCTGTTCAGAAGCAATTACAATTCATTCTTATTGCTCTTGTTATTATAGTCTCCAGAAACCCAACAATTCCTGCCCTATTCTGCTCAATGATTGAACATCCACAACCAAGCAATCACAGAAGTATAGTCTGTGTCACGTCAGAAATACAGTGCAACATCCATTAAATCCCACTTTCCTACATGAGGCGTGTAGACTTTAATATTATGAGACTTCAAGCCCTCATCCAAATACTGTTCAATGGGTTGTGAGGTCACCCATGACAACTCGCTCAGAAAGCGCATTCTCGACCCTAGCACTCTCTGGGTGAAAACAATCCTTATATTTTCTTTAACTCTCAAACCCCTCACTTGAAAAGTGTCGTCCTTTTTCTTGGCCCGTTTACTAAAAGGAGCAGCTGCTTTCTATTGACCCTGTTCATACCTCTCAATCTTGTATACCTGAATTACTTACTCGCTCAACTTTCACTGCTCAAAGTCAAACAACCCGAGATTAAACAGCCTCTCTTCAGAGCTGATGTGCTCCATCCCAGAGAACATCCTGGTGAATTTCCTTTGTGTTCCTTTCAGTGCAACCTCATCCTTCCTGTAACGTGACAACAAGGACTGCACACAGTACTCTATCTTGGCCTAACCAATTTCTTGTATACTCTGATAATCTGTGCCTTGATGAATAAAGGCTATCCCTGCAGCCCCCTCAGCCTTGTCAACTAGCCTAATAACTTGTCCAGTCATATCAGGGAAGTGCCCTTTGAGCTTCCAAGAGTGCTGCCATTCATTGAGGACTCCCCTTGTCTGGTTCATTTTTCCGAAGTGTAACACTTCATATTTATTAGTGTTACATTCCACCTGCCAGCGATCCGCCTGTCTGACCTTTCTGTCACTAACTTCCTGCAATGTAAGACCTTCCCCTTACCTACAAAACATCTAGCCAAACCCAATTTATGTAACACATATCCCCCTATACCTGCTCCACATTCAGGTCTACATCATTTATGAATTCCACAAATAATAAGGGACACAACACTGATCCCTATGGTACACTATTGGGCACTGGTTACCAGTCACACAGTCAACAATCTACTACCATCCTCTGTCTCCTGACACTAAGTCGATTATGGATCAAACTTCGCAAGTCAGTAAGGGGCTCCCTAATTATTCTGTTCTGCTTGACCTGCTCGTAGAATATCTGGGAATTCTCCTTCAATTTGCCTGCCAGCAGCTTCCCATGCCCCTGTGCGCATCTCTCTCCCCTAAGTGAAGGATTTGCTCCTTGTTGCAGTCTTAAATGGCCTGCCCCTTATCCAGTCATTATTTACCTTCAATGTGGAGTAGACACTCAGGGGAATGTTTTGTTTATTTCCAACTTGTCATATGCTTTGTGAATATTCTGCATTTCACTGTGATCACCTCTTATTCTTTGAAACTGTAGAGAACACAGGCCGAGATTCCTGATCAGACCATCTCGCCATCTGAGGGATCAATTTGGAGAATATTTATTGCACTTCCTGTGGGCTAAGGAGATCGTATGTTAGATTGGAACACCAAAACTGTACACTATACTCAAGGTACAGTTTCACGACAATCAATGCAACTGCTGCAGGATGTCTTTACTTCTATATTCCAATTCCCATAAGTGATGGCCAGCCGAACTTTTGACACGCATTCCACCAAGTACACTTTGAACTAATACTAATTATATTTCTGAACTCACGATGTGAGTTCTTGCAGAAAGCCTTCTGAAAATCCAAATGTATCACTTCTGCTGGTTCTCTGTTATCTCAGCCACAAGAAAAAAAAACTTCAAAAAATCTGATGTTTGTCAAGCATGATTTCTCTTTCAGAAATATATACTGATTTTCTCCAATGTTGCTTCTAATTTCTAAATATCCCGTGTCACATCTTGCATCATAGATTCCAACAGTTTCCTTACCAATATCAAAATAATTGGTCTGCAGTTCTCGGCACTATCCCTTCTCCCCTTTGTAAATTGTTAGATAATGTTTACTACCTTCCAGTTATCTAAATGGCATCCATTCTTTGCAGAATGTACAGGAAAATACAACACAGTTATCAACAGTCCGATTAATAATTCTATTGCTGCTTCCTTTTCCTGACATTTTGGCATGAAGTACATCTGGTTCATTAGATTTTGCAATGCTCAATCCAACTGCATTTCCAAATATTACCTTGTCATTGACATGAATTAACTTTACGTCATTAGTTCCAAAAATACCATAATATCATTTAGTGTTTCTGGGAGAATTTCTGGATCTTCCTTCATGAAGACAGCTTCGCTGCTATTTCCATGTTCTCCACAATGAAGTCTCCAGCCCCCAGTACTAATCTTCCATATTTAACCTTGCTTTTATATTGTTTTCCTTAATGAATAGATTATAAATTTAGGCAGACTTTGTGTTTCCTGTTCTTTTGTATTCAAGTTCTCTTTTTGATTTCCTCATCAGTTTCATGGCCCTCCTTTTCTGTGTGATAAATTTCTCAGAGTTCTCAGGTTTCCATAATATTTGGAATTCCTCTGAAACCACTTCCTTTGATTTAATACAATCTTCAATTATGTATGTGAATCATTGTTGAGTCACCTTCCCTTTCTTTGCCAATTGTACCTTAAAGAAATGTATCTATTTTTCAGACTTTGCAGTATTTCTTTAAATAACAACCATTGCTTGTCTGCCACTAAATTTTATATTGAACATTTCCAATTCATTACACCTAACTTGACAATCTCACCTCATAGATTCCATGATGTTTGGCAGTTATGTTTAAACATATGGCGTTTATGCAGACGGCATGTAATATGCAATATATTTTTTCTCACTATTTCTCAAAAGCTGATTCAGAGCAAAGATATTAATTAGATCTTCTGATCACATAACACCAAAGTCGACATTACCTGGCCTCTGGTTTGGTTCACAACATACTCTTCAAGCTATCTCATATACATGAATGGATTTTATTTTTCACAGCATTAGCAGTCACTTCGTTAACAGTTTAGATGCAATTTGAGGTCTTTCATTACTACGGCAGATTCCAAAATACTTACATATCTAATTTCAATGTATAATATTCACAAAATTAGTGTTACAGTTTTGGTTTAGATACATAACATAATAATGTTTGCTTCTTCGTGCTATTTGTAAGCTCCACCCAAACTGATTCAGTGGAATCAGAGGGACGTGGCCTGTGGCGTTATGAGTAATGGACTTGGACAAGACATTCGGTGAGGCTTACCTTGATGATGAGATGATCTGAAGAAACATCCAGAAATACAGGATGAGTATCAGTCAGCTTTCCATTTCTGCAAAGCTAAGTGCCTCTGTATTCTTTCTGCTCTTTCACACTCATTCCATACCTGTTATAGCACCTAACTGCGAACAAAGTTCACATTATATCACCAAATAAGGCTAAAACTCTTAACACTCCCACTACTGAAGGCAATAGGAACGGGATGATCAGACACTTTCAGATGGTCAGACACAATTGGATCAGCCATGGGTGATCAACTGCTGCCCCTAACACATGCATTGTTCTCTCAAATCACCCCTTATGGCTGTTACAATGTACAGGACCACTTCGTTCAGCTGGCCAGGATCATTACAAACCGCCTGGAGGAAACCATTCTGCCCCTCTAAGGTATAGCCCATCACGGGATTCCTCACTGTCAACAACTTGGGGGTTATCTTTGACCAGAAACTCAACTGAACTCATCACATAAATGCAGTGGCTACAAGAGCAGGTCGGAAGCTAAGAATCCTGCAGCGAGTAACTCACGTCCTGACTCCTCAAAGCCTGTCCACTATCTACAAGGCACAAGTCAGCTGTGTGATGGAATACTCCACACTTGACTGAGTAACTGCAGTCCTGACAACATGATTGAATCTTGACTCTGTTCAAGGTAAAGCAGCCCACTTGCCTCGCCCTGCATCCACAAGCATTCACTCTCCACCACTCATGCTCAGTAAGAGCAGTGTATACTATCTTCAAGATGCATCTCAAAATTTCATCAAATTTTCTCAGATGACGCCAGGAGGAGCCCATTTGTCCCCCAAGACACTTATACAGGAACATAAGGATGTCATTGATGCTCCAACATCACAAACCAGTGAAGTAGAGATTGCACAGGTAGGCTGCTTCATTTTGTTCCTCGTGGCCGCATTGCCTATGGAACATGTATCACTTTAATGTGTGTTGCTGGCAGTGAGGAGGGAAGCCAAATTTATTTATTTTTTTGCCAAGTCTTAAGGAGGCATCTTAAGTTTCCAAAAAGACACACCCATATTCTCCATGGAAGTCAGAAGCTGGTGGTAATACTTAACTGTTTTAGTGTAAATACACTGTGGCTGTAGCTGGGATTGTGGATAATGCGACATTCAGTGCAGGTTCATACACCAACTGCACATTTATTTGATGAGACTTTATTCAAAGCCTTGATCTCTCTCTCAATTGACTTGAGGAGTGGGGGTGGCGTACCGGGAATGCCCTGAGTGGCAATTGAACTATCCAGAATCATGTATACTTAGTTTAAAAAATGCAAGGAATTTATCAACTTAACACTGTGTGTTTTGAACATAATGATTGATTGTCCATTACCCTCAAGTTTCAATGCAATCACCTCTTATCCTCTCACAGTGCTACAGATTAATCTTCACTCAATCCTCCTGGTACAATTGTCCCAGTGATCTGTCTGGTAAAACTGTCTCTGTGGTAAGGATATCATTCCTTAATAAGGAAAGAAAATCTGTACTCATTTCCTCGATACTGCCTCAACAACATTCTCAGTGTTGAGCACAACAATTGTTCTTCCTCACTTAGCATCCCCTGTTTCTTTCTTGTGGTGTAAAAAAGCCACACATTCAAAATGCACTGCGACTGACGTGGAATTTTAAATTTCCTTGTATCTGTATGTCATCATCAATAAAGACAGCTCGAGTGCCTATGGAGATGAACAACACTCTCAGGAAGAGACTTAATGAGAGAGAATGCACTTGAAATAGGGAATTGCCATACACCTGAATGGAAATGAGTTGCAGGAATATGAGAAACAGGCAGAGCAAGGGGACTATCTTTACTTTTGTTCTTCTTTCATGGGATATGTGCAGCCCTGGCCAGGCCAGCATGTTATGGCTATATTGAACTGAGTGGATTGTTCATCTGTTCTGTGAAACAAGAAAGAGGAAAACACATTGTTGTGCGTTTGCAGTCACACACAGACCTGACCAGGGAAGGATGGCACATCACTGTCTCTAAAGGACAGGAGGCAAGCAGATGGGCATTGTTTTTTTTAAAAAAAAAGATGATGCTTTCATTTGCATTTCATAAATTTCCTTCATGAGACATGAACAGAATATTATTTTGCGCCTTGAGATTATGAGTGAATGATTTGAGCACCATGCACTGTCTTCCCATCTGACAGATTCTGTGGAGAGAACAAGTTAAACTTCTCAAGTGCAATTATTTTGTAACAGAAGTGTAGTTATAAGGGAATTGAAACAGTTGTATCCAGGTTTAACAAAGGCACAAATGATTGTTTATTCAGAAGTTCCATTAAGGCAGAGGAGGAGACTTGGTATCATGATGGTGGTACTGTCCAAGATTGGTGAGTGGGGAGGATATGGAGCCGTAGATCTGTGCAGGAGAAAGATGATCATGGAGTTTGAGAACAGTTTGGATCCTCCTCGCACATTGTTGAGTAATCCGTGCATAGTAATTTACTAGTTATAATTTGTAAGGAATGAAATTTTTGATTGGAACTGAAAACCTTGACGTCCACCGCCCCAAATTTTAAATATCATGAGCAGCAATTCAGTTCAACCCAGTTTAATAGACAGAGAGACTTACCAGGAACGCCAACTATAGCGAGGATGGGATAGTAACTGCCTTGAATAACCACCAGTGCATAATAAATCCGCGATGTTAACGATTCCCGAGGCTGAGAAAGCCACCTAAGACCCAAGGATAAACTCCTGTCCATTGTTGTAACATTCCAGTCTATTGCTTTCAGATTCTGGTCTCTCTGCTTCCTCTCTCTGCAGCTGCTGAACCCCATCAGTGCAGTAGGTGATGCTGCCACTCATACTATGGGATAACACGTTGAAAGCAGTCCCTTATTCATAGAAGAGGCAAACCCTGCAGTGACACATTTAGGATCCACAGAGATTGACATTATTCACAGTTGCTGAACAAATAGCTCCAGTTAACTCCTTTCAGTTCAATACTGTTTAATCAAAATTAAAACTAAAAAAAATAAAATTTACACATTCTGGATTGGATATGTGAGCGTGATTGACGGCAGGAATGTTGGAGATGGTAGATCGATTGTGTGTAGTCATTCAATCTGCCTTGAATAGGGAATAATTCTAAAGGATTGGCAGAACATAAACATGTTTCTCTATGCATTAAAAGGGGGCATAAATCCTGTAACCTATGATCAGTCATTGCACTATCAGTAAATCATTCTGAGAACTTTTATCATCCATATTTACCATGGAAAATCTGCCTAAGATGACATAATCTTAGACAGACAAACAGCATGGATATGTTAACAGAGAATTTTACCTGACAAACGCAATTCAGATTGTTACACCAGGGTCAGAGAGGGCAGACTTGGGTCATGTTGTTGATGTTATCAACGTCAATGAACTGTGATGATTTAATAATAATTGGACTTCCATCGAAGTGTGATTATGACGTTGGAGAAGAAAGAGAAAATGAAGAGAATTGTGGGACATGGCTATTCAGGCTGGGGGGAGGGACAATAATATTCCGCAGTCATCAATTATGGAACGTTATTCTTTGTAACCTATGTGAACAGCAGATTCAAGGATACATCTACAATGAGGAATGAGGTGAGACAATATGAATGTAGTGGGTTTATGCAACACCAAATACGGGGATAAAATGATTTTCTATTCATAATAATAGACAGAAAGTACGAAGAGATGAGATTGTAATAATGCACTCATGATGCTGGGATATATAAATTGATGTGCTGATCACAAAGCCTTGGGAGTGGTGTAAAAATTTTATCAATCATTATTTGATCTCCCACTGAGACGCTGATTTCCCTTCTGTCAGTGAACCTCCTCTCTGAGATTCTCAGCCCCAATCTCATACTCAGTGTGTATTTTTTCGGTTCCTGCTGTTGTTGGCCCAGCCTATTTAAGTGAATCCAATTTCTTCCTTGAACAAATCTATTGGCCTATTGGCCTATTGGATTCTGTTCAACTGTCAGCAACTCAGCTCTGAGCTATTGTTGGAGATAAATGGTCTGGGGTGACGGCCAGTATCAGCATAGTGCTCACAATTATGGCTTCAGGCAAAGTTCTTGCAGTGCATGGGAATTTCTAAATCAAATTACCGCCTTCTGTCTGTTCTTGTCCATTCCCCATTATACTGTCCTCTGATCTATTTAGCTTAGCCCTCGGCTAACACTCCTTCCTCTCTGACCTTGACTCCTCTCTCAGTTTATCTCCCTTCACTTTGTTCTCTCTGTTTCTCTCTCTCTCCCTCTCTCAGTTTATCTCCATTCACTGTCTCTGTCTCCAAATATCGCAAATGGATAGCGCATGGACACATTATGGGCAGAATGACCTCCACCTGTACTGTAGTAATTGTGAGGCTCTATAATTCCCGACTAAAACTTTAGGTGGCTGGAGACACAAGCTGACCCAGTAAAGGCACAATGCACAACAATTAATTATCTCTTCCTGTTATCCTCTGATATGCAGCAGCCTCAAAACGTCTTTTCAAACAAAATAGATTGAATGAAATTCAAGCAGTCAGAGGGAGGTTCACCAGAAAATATTTCAGTCAGGGTGTAATGAGGAATGAGATTGCTGAATAATACAAGGCACAAAAGAAAAACACAACAACACAAGACATTTGAGCAGTGTAGAACTGGAACCGAATAGTTCCAACTTCAACGTCTCGATGGGGCAAGTTGTCTCATTTGAACATGAACGAGAACGCAGTGTTTCTGATTCGGATCATTATGCATTAGAAAGGTCTTCAAAGTTCCATGATTATTCTTGCTGAGTGCTGTGATAAATTTGGTTTACAGGATTGAATTCAATGTCACTGTCACCATAAGACTGATTCTTCGAAAATACCAGACTGAAAATGACAAACATCATAGACACAATATGCTTCCAGCAGATGAAACTCACTGACAGCTGCTTATATTCATCACATTACTGGACTACTGTCGGACTCTAAATCCTCCCTCATCTATATCATACGGCTTACCATTGACCAGAATGCAAAGTCAAAAATACATAAAAATACAAGGGCTACAACAGTAGGTCAGAGGCGAGAAATTCTGCAGTGAATAATAGACCATATGACAATAATGAAATGAGATACAAGGAAAATATTTAGCTATTTCGCCGATCATGTCTCCTCCACCATTTGATCATTGCTGATATGTTTTAAATTTCCATTTTCCTACTTTCTCCCTGTAACACATGATCCCTTCGCTAATCAAGGCACTATCTATTTTCAGATTAAATAATATGGTCTCCCAAACGTTTTGTGGCAAAAAAAAGTTGCACAGATTCACCACACTCAGGCTGATGAAATTTCGCCTCACGTCAGTTCTAAAAGGTTATCCCTTCACTCGGAGGCTGTGTCCTTGCATCATAGTCTCTCAGACTAGTGGAAATATATTCTAAACATTCACTATATCCAAGCCTCTCAATATACTGTCCTGTTCAGTCAGAAGCCCCACCCCCAACCCTCGAAACTCCATCGAGCACAGACACAGAGTCCTCTACTGCTCCTCAAGTAATAAGCTGTCTTCCGCAGGATCATTCCGGACATCTTCCAACACTACTGCATTCTTCCCCAGATGCAGTGCCAAAAACTACTCACAATATTCCAAATTGGTCTGACTAGTACCTTTGTACAGTCTCAGTAATACATTTCTCTCATGTGTTTTCACCCTCTTGAAATGAATATTAACATTGCATTTGCTTTCTTAACTGCCAACTGAACCTGCACATTAACCATAAGAGAGGGCAAAGACTCTAAAGTTCTTTTGTGCTTCAGATTTCGTGAAGTCTTTTCGAATAGAGTGTATGTCTCTCTTCAGTCTACTAAAGTGCATAATTTCGCACGTTCCCACATTGTACTCCATCTTCCATTTGTTTACTCACTGTTTGAGCCTGTACAAGTCTTTCTGCAGCCTCCCACTTTCTCAACATCACCTCTCCATCCATGTATCATTGTTGGTACTCACTCTGACCAATACCGCCATGTGTTGATGACAATCAGGGGAGATGAGGGCTGGACTTTTAAAAGATCTCTCCGCAGTGTGAATGTGATGGTGTTACAGCAGGTTGTCTGCCCAAGTGAGTCCCCTCCCACACTCGGAGCAGCTGAGAACCTGCTGGTGCTCCATGAGATCAGACGATCACCTCGACCCAGTCCCACAAACATCTGATCGAACTTTCCTCAGAGTGAACACGTTGATGGGACATCAGGCGCCTGGGAAGTTTAGAGCACATCCCATGGTGTGGGCATTTACAAGGTCTATCATTAGTATGAGCATATTGAAGGGACATCACGCTCCCAGAGGTTTTATAACATTTTCCACAGTCTGGACATTTAGTCTGTCTCTCTTTAATGTGAGCTTGTCGATGGGATATCAAGTCACTGGAAGTTTTAAAGCATTTTTCAGAGTCTGTGCAATGAAATAGTCTCTCCTCAGTGTGATGAGCTAGTGTTACAGCAAGTTCGGTGACTGAGTGAATCCCTTCGCACTCACTGAACAGGTGATTGGCCTGTTAGCCGTTGACTCAATAGGTTTCCAACTCAGACCGGGAAATAAATTCTGTCCCGTTGTACCCACATTTCCACGGTTTCTCCCCAGTGTGATTGCATTTGTAGTTTGTGAGGTCTAATGTTTGGCTGAAGCCTTGCCCACACATGCAACATGCATATAGTTTATTTCCACTGCAAGCAGCGCTTTCTCCTTCCTCACGTAAAATCTGATCATATTCCATTTGTGGTAAATCAGACGACTCAATTGGACCATATTGTGATGGTTGATTTGTAAAACTTCCCCTTCTAACATTCTGTGAAATTGATGTCAAACGACAAGCAAGAGAGTGAGAGAGAATCTCTCACGAGATTCTGGCTTCTATGTGAAAATAGCGACTGAAGGGGGCGGGGAGTGGATTTTAGACACCTACAACTTGCCTGGAGCTTTGACATGAGCAGCCCAAACACTCAATCTCCAAGAGCTAGAAGGAGCAGGACAGCAGATGGATGTGACCGCCATCATTTCCAAGGTCACACACTATCCTGATTTGTCTGACAATCCAGTCTTAATAGAAAGACATTTCCTCCAATTAAATAATGGCAATGCCAGCACTTTTGTCTTCATTGCCCATAACAAATTCCATTGCCTTGCCACTGCGTCCATTCCCTCTCTCTGGCAACTGTCTGAATATAAACCAAATATGTCATAACCCTGGTGAAATACTTCACCACATGATATGTGTTTTAACAGATATCCTTATTATCACCAAGTCTGCCAACTTCCAACTCAGTAACATCATCTGATGGCTCCTTGTCTCTGCTCAGCTGCTGCTGAAACTCGCGTCCCTTCTTAAATTACCTCTGACCTGAACTATCATAATGCATGCCCCACTCTCCTCTCACATTCCCCTCTCTGCAATTGTCTAACTTCCTCTTCCTGTAATAATGGGTGTACTTGAGAGCTGTTCAGTGCTTTACTGTTCCTTCCATTGCCTCTATCTGAATAATATTGTTAAGCACTGCCCATTCTCCTAGCCAAGCTTTATCTTCCTACACAATCTCTGACATTGCTGTGAGGGAAGGAGTTACAGGTCATTCATCAAGTGATATTATCCTCAAATCATCCAAAACTTTGCTGCCTGCGTGAGGATTCACACCAAGTGATGTTCAGCAACCACACCATGCTCATACAGAAAAAAAAAATAAACTTTTCATCTTTCAGATCAAATCTCTTGAGAGATAGAGAGGAGACTATCTCTGTTATGTCCTCCAGTCATCTCAAGGACAACTAGGGATGGATCAAAATTCTAACCCATCCAGCAAAGCCAGCATCATGGGAATGAATTCGCGAATGCCCTCCGAGACATCTGTGCGCCCTCTAATTTCAAACTCGATTTTAATTGTTCCACATTTTGGTTAATTAACCTACACCCTCCATGGCTACAAAGTATGAAATCTTCTCACTGAACTTCTTCTTCTCCTGACTTCAGTTTTGTACTTTGTAGTATTCTTTGGAAGCCACATATGTGACCATAAAACGCTGTCACCTCTCTAATATCTTATTGTGTGACACTGATTGAAACTTGCTTGAAAAGACTCCTGAGGAACAGTTTCGCCAATCATCAGACCTCATAAACCACGAGTGCAGTAACAGTGAGGAAATATGTGGGAATTGTGGGGATGAATTCATTTCTCCATCAAAGATGAAAACTCATCGATGCAGTGGCACCAGTTACAGGCAATTCACCCGCTTAGTGTGTGGGAATAGATTCACTCAGTCAACTAACCTCCTATATTATGTGACAGGCACTTAATTGCTGTAAATTAATTGTCATTAATTTGAACATTGATTGAGGTTTTGGAATGTACACTGATGAGCAAGATTAGATCACATGGAATATCAAGAGACCTAGCCATTTGTATGCAGAACTGACTCGGAGATAGACGACTAAGTGTGGTGTTGGATGGTTGATTTTCAGACTGGGGGCTTCTGACCAGCAGTGTTCCACAAGAATTGGTGTCTAGCCCACTGATTTTTATCATTTATATAATTGGAATTAATTTGTAAGTAGGAGGTATGGTTAATAAGTTTGCAGCTGACACTAAAATCAGAGGTGTAGTGGATAGTAAAGAAGGTTATGCCAGAGTACAATGAAATTTTGATCACATGGGCTGAGTAGCGTCAGATGGAGTTTATTTTAGATAAATGCGAGGTACTACATTATGGAAAAGCAAATCAAGGTAGGGCTTATACATGTAATGGTATGGTCCTGAGGTGCATTGCTGAAAAAAAGTGAGACCTTGGAATGCCGGTTCATACTTCCTTCAAAGTGGAGTCATGGTAGACAGGATACCGAAGAAGGTGCCTGGTATGCTGGCTTTTATTGGTCAGTGCATTGAGTAAAGGAGTTGGGTGATCATATTGGGCTGCACAGGACATTGGTCAAGCCACATTTGGAATATCGTGTGCAATTCTGCATCTCCCTGTTGTTGGAAGGATGTTGTCAAATCTGAATGAGTGCAAAAAAGATTTATGAGGATGTTGCCAGGGTTGCAGGTTTTGAGAAATAGAGGATGCAAAGGCTGGGGCTGATTTTCCTGGGCTATCAGAGGCTGAGGGGTAACACTATGGAATTTTCTAAAATCATGATGGTATGGGTAGGCAAGGCAAATCAATAGACAAGGTATTTTCCCTCATATGGGAGAGTCGAAAACTAGAGGGCATAGACCTAATGCGAGAGGGGAAAGATTTTAAAGGGACCTAAGAAGCAACTACTTTTTACACAGAGGGTGGTGCTTGTCTGGAATGAAAGGCCGGAGGAAATGTAGGAGGTTGTTACTATTAAACATTTAAAAATGCATCTGGATGCAATGTGAATAGAAAAGATTTAAAGATATATGGACCAAATGCTGGCAAATGGGATTAGATTTATTTAGGGTAATTGGTGGGGATGGACAAGTTGGGCCAAAGGGTCTGTTTCCATCTTGTACAGTTCTATGACTCAAAATCAAAGTTCCTTCATGATCACTTGGCAAAAACAAACAACATTGTGGGAGCTACTGAGGGAGGATAACTACCAGCAGCAAATTGTCAGTGGATGTTCAACAGTAAAAATCTCATTTAGAGAGTCAATGGGATTAACAATGAAATACCTGAGACAATTACACCAATTATTGGAGAGAGAGGAAGTTAGGCAACGGCAGAGTGTTGATCAGGGGGAGCAGAGATGAAACCAAGCAATGGATGAACATTGATTTTGAAACATTGCAAACGGATCAAACCAGATGCAGAACTACATCAAGCTTTCACAGATAACTGAGAACAGTTCCTGCAGCTGAATCATGCCAGTTACTGGTAATGATTACTAAAAAAAATCATTGTTTTCACCTATAAGTCAAACCCTGGAGTTTGCAGCTTGAAAGATATCAGTGGGGTCAGAGGAAACTCTCACAGGGGAGCAATACCCTGGATTCAGAATGACATTTCCAAGCAATTTCCCAGATGTGGTCACGTCACCCACATGAATGTGGAGTGTTTGAATCTGTACAAAAAAGTGATCACCACAAAGGATCTGAGATCCTGGAGAAAATTAAATGAGGATTGATCAGAATGGTTCAAGAAATGGGAGAAGTCAGTTGTTTGGTCAATTTGGTGAAGGTGGAGATGTTCTGCACAGAGCAAAGCAGATTGAGATGAGATTTGATAAAGGTTTCTCAATTCATGATAGATTTAGAAAGGTAGATAAACAGCAGCTATTCCTGTTAGCTGATAGTAAAAGCATTAGGGACGCAGATGTAATATATTGGGCAAGAGTTACTGGGAAGTGTAAGAAAAGAATTTAACGTTAGTTTATTTTAATCAATTGTTACATTCAAAAACCAATAATATCCAGTCCTGAATGATAATGAGTAGGGCGGGGCACTCTGATCTTTTTTATGTTACTCAGGCTGATTTTCCAATTTACAAATCCGCTTCTAACATACTGTAAAATAAGTTTACAAAAGCCATTTCAGTCAGTCCGAGACAAAATTTCAGAAGAGACACATATTTCTGTTATTGTTGTTTCACTTCCTTCACAAGGAGTTATAAACTTCCAGGAGACATGTTCATAACATATCTCCCTGGTTAAGGTGATCGCACAAGTGTGTGACTGCCATTTGCTCTCTGCAAAGATAGCAGCCAAGTATTGGCATCTGCCACTGAGAGGGAGCCTTGGTCAGTCCTGTTTTGTGAAACAGGGACTGGAGCTGTCTTCATAAGGGATCTATCACATCTACAAAGTGTTTACGAAGTGGTCTCGTCTAACCACCCAGTTCATCGCCCTCTCCGCTCTGCCTCACCGTTACCTTTATTGGAGCCTAAAGAAAGAACAGCCATTCCTCAGGATCACTCCGACTGCACATGCTTTAGATTGTGGGTCAGTGGGAAAGACACGCTGCATTCATGGTGATAAGCAATTTGTAAAATTCATTTGTGGGATGTGGGCGTCCCTGGCTGGCCAACATTTCTTGCCCATCCCTAGGCGCCCTTGAGAAAGTGGTGGTTTGCTGCCTTCTTGAACCGTCACATTCCTCATGCTGCGGGTTGATCCACAATGCGATTAGGGAGGGAATTCCAAGGTTTTGACCCAGCAACAGTGAAGGAATGGCGATATATTTCCAAGTCAAGATAGTGAGTAACTTGGAGAGGAATTTGGAGGTGATGGTGTTCCAAAAAATCTGCTGCCCCTGTCCTTCTAGATGGACGTGACCACGGGGTTGGAAAGTGCTATCTGAGGGTCTTTGGTGAATTTCTGCAGTGCATCTTGTAGATAGTGCACACTGCTGCTCCTGAGCAATCTGTGGTCGAGGGAGTGAATGTTTGTAGATCTAGTGCCAATCAAGTGGGCTGTGCAAAGAGCATTTTGACAAGTGCAGGCTATTCTGAGTTAACTGGTTGCTATTGTGGAACTTAAATTTATTTGTTTTATCTATACCTGCAATTTTTCAGTTTATCACCTACAAGGGTAACTAGTATGTACAATATATAATAGAGAATAGAATTCCCTTGCGCTTTCAGGAATGTAATATCATAAAGTCTGACACTGAGCTGTTCATGAAATGGTGAAGACACCACACTTGACCTTGACCAAAGGGCTGCTTTCTTACTAGACAGACGGAACTGGTGGTGGTTTAACCAGAGGGACACCACACCTCAGTTGAGCAGACAGGTTGAAATTGAGAGTCATTAGCAGTAACGTCAGATGGCATTGGATTGAAAACCACACTGTTGGCTTTGTGGTGGAAACTAGCAAACGGCTGTGAGAAAAAAAAACTTGTCTTTCATAACTGCCTTCAAGGAGGAACATGGAAATTTCATGTTCTGGCAAACAACGATATTGCTTGTAAATTGGTTTAGAATGTATATGCTTGATGACTGGCTTTCATATCATGGTCCAACAGGCCTCTGTCCGTACTGTTAAAAAATCAACGACTCTCTCTCATTTTGCTACTGATAATAAAGTCAAAAACAGTAAGATGGAAAGTTGCAAACATCATGTGCACTTTCTTTGGTGCTGTAATAGGTAGGCTTCAACACTCTCACTGTTGTTTCCTGGGTTTGATTTCCAGTCAAGAAATGAGGATCCATTGCTCCTAAACAAACTGTTAAAATGAACATGAATTCCTGACATTAAAAAAAACAACGTAATTGCCTCTGTCAGAATCAGTGAGAGTTTCAAATTAGAGATGAAAGCAAATAGGAAGAAATGCTGAAATCCATTGCTTTCACCTGCTCTGTCACGTTATTCCTACAAAAAAAAACCTTGCTCCTCAGTGAAACATACAGCGTTGTTTATTGAATATTAATGGGTTAGATGCAGAAATGTTGGTTCCCTGTATGGATAGTATAGGACCAGAGTGCCTACTATCGTAATGTGTGTCACCCATTTAAGAGAGAGATGAGGAACAAATTATTCTCTCAGACTGTGTTATTTCGTGAAATCCTTTACAGAAGAGGGCTGTTGTGTCATTGTGTAGTTTCAAGGCTGAGATCGACAGATTTTTGATCAAGGTATTAAGGATTATGGAAACTCAAAACTGTGCAGCAAAAGATTACTCGATCTGAATTGACCCTGTTGAACAACAGAGCAGACTTGATGGGCAGAACGGTCTCTTCTGCTCCAAAAATGTATGGTCTTTCCTGACCTGAGTAAAATTTGTCAAATGAAAAATGTGTGGGTCTTCTTGGGGCGCTGTAGCGAGATGAAATGTGTAAAGGGCAACACACAAAGGAGCCTTCATAGGTGGGTGACCAAAGTGATCAGTGTATCAGGGTAAATAGTGAAAACTGGCCCCACTGGGCTTACAGTCAACTCTCTCAAATCACCATTGCCCCTCACTTTTCCCGAATGTCTCCTCAGTTATTGATTTAAACCCAGTCCAAGTCGGGCAATTGTAGCTGACGTTGTTGTGGAACTGTCACAGACATTGAAGTGATTCTGACTGGTACACAGCACCATTCTGCTTCTGAAGGCTAGTCAGTATTTCATTTTTATCACTATGAATGAGAACCATTGACAGGCCATTTGCAGTGAGGGCACTGAATCCTAAACATTAGACTACCAGGGAGGATCTCAGTTTATATCACACTGAACACTGTCTGATTCAGCAGTGCATTCTCCAATCCTTCTGTGCATGATCCCCTCGAGTCTGTCTCGGTTTTTTTAATGTCTTGGTTTATTAATACACAGTGTGCTAAATCATCGATTACTCCCAGTTTTGAATGCATGTCACTTCTCAGTGACAGCGAGCCATCCTGGGCCCATAGCCCAGTGGTTAGAGCGCTGGCATTTTGACATCATGGTCATGAGCTTGATTCTCACTGAAGCCTTTTGGAGTGCTTGTACACCTGTTGCATCTACCAACCTAAGGAACATTTTAAATATTATCTCTAAATGTCACTGCGTGTTTGAATGCCACATTCATGTTTATTCTTCCAGGAACTTGAGGAAGACCGTTTGGAAAGGCAGGAATCAGCTGACGTGAGCAATGGTCTAGTTTCACAGGAAGAATGAGGTGACACTGTATAAACTGTAGAGTGACCATGAAACAATGGGAGAGGAACAGGGGAGCGGACTTATGCTTCCTTCCTTTTCTCTCTATAGACTCTGGGTTTGAAGTCTGAAATGGGACAATATAAGCCAAGTGGGTGAAACCTTGTTTTCTGGGGGTTGGCCTCTCGCTGAGGCCTCAATCACTCTCAGGGAAATGTATCCGTGTGTTGCACTCTGTTGGTGAAAAAGTGGTTCAGCTCCTGAGGGGGTATGAAGACAGTTTGACCATCTCAAACTTCAATCCCATTCATTGTATCATTTGAAATTAAAATATTACAGTGAAAGTATCATTGAGACGAACACCTGAAACATCAAGGTTACAGACCAAACGTTGGAAACTGGGATGATGGGCCTCGTTTGTGTTGCAAAACCCGATGAGTCGATCATTTTGGAGGAGAATCTGCACTGAAAAACAAAGTCAAAGTCTGTGCCATTAAAAACAAGACAAATATTTCTGCCAAGCCAAGCAGCAACTGCTTGGCCTGCTGTGTTCATCCAGCTTCACACTTTATTATCTTGGATTCTCCAGCATCTGCAGTCCCCATTATCACAAATATTTCTGCCGTCATGCCTGGTGGTCCAGTGGTTAGGATTCGGTGCTCCTTTTTTTAAGCACATTGGCCTGGGTTTGATTCCCGGTGAGGAAATCAGAATTTATTGTCTCTGACAGTGACAACAGCAAACGCTGAGCAGACCTGATGGGAAGCTGTTCGATGTCTCAGATCAGGTAATATCGCTGAGAACATCAGAGCCAATGTCCCAGCCTTGTTAAAAAGGGGAAGGTGCCTTGACTCTGCTCAGTTGGACAATTTGCCTTTCAATCTCACCTGATTCTGCTTCCCCAAAAGTTCCTATAGATTCACAAAGCCGAAACTGGCTTTTCTGTTTCATTTCCTTTTCATTCCCAGACATCGGAGTGGTTGGGTCAGTGGTTTTGGGAAATTGAAAGGTGCATCTGAGCAGTTTATGGGATTATTTCGGCTTCCCCTCCTCTCGCGACCCTGGGACATTGACTCTGAAGTTTTAAGTGAAATTTACTGATGAAAGACATTGAAAGGATCCCCGTTCCTGCAGATCAGGAATTCGAAGCTCAACACGGCTTCAGGACAAGTAGAAAGATGAGTTTGAAAGTCTGAAGAAGTGTGTGAATTGCGCTCAACTCAGATAGGGAACCGAACCTGCAATTTTCCGAGTGGCAGTTACACACATTATCCATTGTGGTTGTGGCGATAATATGGCCAGGTAGCATTCACAAGACGAACAGCCAGTGAAAGATAACCACCATCACTTTTTCAATTCAATTGCCCCATTTTGTGAAGCAGCGAATTTTTCAGGTAAAGGAAACACATTTTCCCTTAGGAGGCTGCTTTTGTGTCACCTCTTTTGTCTGCTGGAACTTTCCATCATTTTACTCACAGTCACTCTGCTATCCTATGACCAACTCCAATTGAAGAGCGCACTCATGATTCGTGTTATTGTCTCGTTGAGTCAAAGCCCTGAAAAAAATAAAAACAAAAAAATCAGCAAGAAGCTCCTGTTCATGTCTAGCCCGGCCTCGGGAATCAGACGAGTTGAACCACATCTTTATAAGTGCCGTCTCTTCACTGCAGCTCAGTGTCTCAGAACAGGCCCCAATTATCATGAGCCTGTTCACAATCTTCCCGCAGTAAATCTGCTGATCACCATCAGATAATCACAGCTCTACTTTCTTCACATAGAAACCAAAACGACAATATGAAATCTTTCGAAGTTTGGAGAGAGAAACATTTCTGGTGAAGGTGGTTCTGATGTGAAGAAGTCACACAAGGGTGTTTTCAAATCAGGCCACAAGGGGTTACTCTCAGCATCACTGGTGTTCTTGTGGTTGGGATTCAGATCTTGCATCAATCAGGCTGGGACACAATTCGCAGTCAGGAAATTAAGATTTATTGCTCTTCTTGTGGAGTATCCAAATTAAAATGGATTCCTGATTACAACCAGAACACACACCCTGAATCTGCCAGAGTCATTCCAGTGACGGTTTGCTTCCATCTGGAAGAACAATGACAACAGATACATAAGAAAATTACTGCCACAAATCCCCCTCTAATCATTCACCATTCAGAGTTGGAAATATATCGCTGTTCCTTCAGTGTTGGTGGGTCTAAATCCTGGAGCTCCCTCAGTAATAGCGTCCTAGCTGTAGCTGCGTCCCTTGCCAGTGTCACTCGACAATAAAATCTGGGACATCCTATTTTATTTTATTTACCTGCACAGGCAGGTGATGTTGCAGCTCAGTGAATTCTCTGCCGCTCCCTCACAAACACTGGATAAGGAAAAGAGGAGAAAATGCAGAATCACGTTTGTGCAGGAAATTATAAATGATGATCTTGTCATTCACAAATTTTCACATCACGCAGAGGATGCTGCTGTGTGAAACAGAATGGGGGAATTATTACGGGCCTTCATGTGGATTGGACAGCACAAAATAAAAGATGCTGTCCTAAACAATGTGTAAGAGCAGAATGACCTGTTATTCTACAGCGATGAATATTTGTCTCAGTGGGGTGGTTCACAGAATTTTTGTTACATTCTCCATCAGCTTTCTTGTTTACTTGCCAAAAAATGTGTTGTATTTCCAACTTTTACCAGTTCTGATGAAAAGATGTTGAGTGGAACATTTAACTCTGCTTCTGTCTCATTTTTTCCGTTGTCTTCTATCTTTATTCCTGCTTTCCAAATTCAGGGTAGCATGTTTATACACTGGGGTTGACAAGAAACATAGAAACCAGAAACAGGAGTAGGTAATTCGGCTTTTCAAGCCTGCCCTACTGTTCGATATTAATATGCTTGATATCGAATATCCTCTTTTACCCATTCCTGTTGACGCTTCACCATTGACAACTGCACATAACTCTTCTTGAAAGCATTCAATGCATTTGCTTCAACCGCATACTGAGAGAGGAGATTTCACAGGATCACCAATCTCTGGCTGAATAAATTTCTCCAGCTCCCAGTCTTTAATGGCTTACCTTAGACCTTTAGACTGCAACCCTGATTCTGGACAGGCTATTCATCTGCAATACATTTCTGCGATACCTGTTTAGATTGTCAGAATTATTTCCATTTTGCTGAGATACCCTTTCATTCTTCAAAACTTTGGTGAATATAGCCCAAAGCAAAACAGTTTCTCTCCATACATCTGTCCTGTCCTGATATGATTCTCTGAAGAAAAGACCATAAGACCACGAGACATAGGAGCAGAAAACAGGCCATTCAGCCCATTGAGGCTGCTCTGCCATTCAGTCATGGCTGGTAAGTTCCTCAACCCCATTTCCCTGCTTTCCCCCGCAACCCTTGATCCCCTTCATAATCAAGAACATATCTAAGTCTTAAATGTACTCAAAGACCTGGACTCCACAGGCTTCTGTGACACTGAATTCCATACATTCACCACTCTCTGGCTGAAGGAGTTTTTCGTATCTCCGTTCTAAAAGGTCTTCCCTTTACTGTAAGGCTGTGCCCTCACGCCCTCGACCCTCCTACCAATGGAAGCATCTTCCCAATATCCACTTTGTCCAGGACATTCAGTATTTTGAAAGATTCAATTAGATCCCCCCTCATCCTTCTAAACTCCAATGAGTACAGTCCCAGAGTCCTCAAATGTTCCTCAAATGTTCCTCATATGTTAAGCTTTCCATTCCTGGAACCATTCTGGTGAACTTTCTCTGAACCCGCTCCAGGCCAATGCATCCTTCCTAAGATATGGGTCCCAAAACTGCACACAATACTCCAAATGTGACCTAACCAGTGCCTTATAAAGCCTCAGTAGTACATCCCTGCTGAGAAATTCAACTCTCTCAAAATAATTACCGATATTGTATTTGCCTTCCTTACAGCAGACTCGACCTGCATGTTTGAGATAACAAGGTATAGAGCTGGATGAACATAGCAGGACTAGCAGCATCAGAGGAGCAGTAAGGCTGATGTTTCGGGCCTCGGCCTTCTTCAGAAAATCTGCAAGTTTACCTTGAGAGAATCCTAGACTATGACTCCCAAGTCTCTTTGCACTTCAGACTTCTTAATTTTCTCCCCATTTCGAAAATAGTCCATGCTTTTATTCTTTTTACCAAAGTGCATGACCTCACACTTTCCCACATTGTACTCCATCTGCCACTTCTTTATCCACTCTCCTAACTTGTCCAAATCCTCATGCAGCCTCCCCACCTCCTCAATACTGTCTGTCCCTCCACCTATCTTTGTATCATCTGTAAACTAAGCCAGAATTCCTACAGTTCCTTCATCAAAATCATTAAAATACAAAGTGAAAATTTGTGGACCCAGACTGTCCCTTACAGAACACCACTCATCACTGGCTACCATCCTGGGAAAGTTCCCTTTATCCCTACTCTAGCTTTCTGCCAGACAGCCAATCTTCTATACATGCCAGCACATTGCTCTAACACCATGGGCCTTTATCTCACTCAACAGCCTCCTGTGTGACACCTTATCAAAAACCTTCTTGCAGCTCAGGTATATAACATCCATTGGCTCTCCTTGGTGTGCCCTGCTCATTACTTCCTCAAAGAATTCTGTATACAGAATTGTACTTTATTTTCTTGTGGATTTTGAGTGGTCAGCTCTCTACATGTTCAGTTGTGATTGTTTTTATCTGTGGACTGCCAGCAGTTGTTCAAATGTGGAATGGTATTTTTTAAAAAGAATTTGGGAAGCAAACATTCAGTTTCCTGAGTGGAATGAGTATTTATTATGTATCATTCTGTGGACAGTGCATGTCCACTATTCTGTGCTGACTGCATATAGTCCGGCCTGTGTCGGGAGTTGTTTCCAACCAGTGAGCTGCATTTGGCCAGTCCTGTGTGGCAAACTGCTTTTGTGTGTGAAAGAACTCCATGTGAATGAACTGCGCCGGGGCCGGAATCCCCTACCAAGTCATCCTTTACTTACTCCTTCACAGTACACTGCCTATGTCCAGCCAGCTCTCAGTCATTCCCCTGAACTGAGGAGATTCTAAACGCACTGTTCTCTTTTTCCTTTCTTCTCTTCATCTTACTTATTCTTTATTTATCTTTTCTTTCTTCCCTAACCCTGCACCAGTGGGGAGTGGTTTTACTCCTGAAAATTGTATTTGGCTAATTATGCCTGTGGTTTGGGTATAACTCCTGGATTTCGAATGGCCATGTGGATCAGTTGGGCTGGTTCCCAACCTGTGGCCAGAGAATGGCCAATACTGTGTGGGGAGATTCTATTTGTCTTAAGGACTGTGAGCAGGTAGTTTGGTGTGTGGAGTTGTTTAATCCTACAGATTGTAAATGGTCAGTTCTGTGTGGAGAGCTTGTTTTTATTCTGTGGGCTGTGGTCATTTCTGTCTGAAAGCTGCAATTGACCTTGTGGACTCTGATCAGTTGTGTGTGCAGAGCTGGTTTTATTTCTCTGGGGAACTGAATTTAGTCCGGATTTTAAATGGTTAGGCGTGTCTCTGTGTGTGTGTGCTTCTGTGTGTCTCTTTAGTTTCTGAAGAATTCAATTTTCTGCACAAATGCTGCAAACGACTTACCTTCTCGACCAATTTCTGTTCTGTTTCAGATCTTCAGATTTTTCAGTTCTTTGTTTAACTTTAAACCTTGAGCCAGTTGGTGGATAGGACATAGGATAATACAGAACAGGAAGAGGGCCTTCAGCCCACCATATCTGTGATGACCATGATGCTATTCCTAACCAATGCCACCTGGCTGCACATGATCCATATCGCTCTGTTCCCTGCCTGTTGATGCATCTATCTAAATGCATCTAAAACATTACTATTGTCTCTGCTTCAACCACCTCCCCTGGCAGTATGTTCCAGGCACTTACCATCCTCTGTGCAAAAACTCATACATGTGCTTTAAACTTACCCCATCTCACCTTTAACTTATGCCCTCTTGTACTTGACATTTCCACCTGAGGGAAGAGACTCTGATTATTCATTCTATCCCGCCTCTCAATTTTATATATTCCAACATGTCCCCTCAATCTCTGACGCTCGAACAGAAACAGACCTAAGTTGGCCCAACCTGTTCTTTGAGCTAAGACACTCCCATCCAGGCAACCTCCTCGTTAACCTCTTTTATCCCCCTCTTTGAAGCCACCACATCCTTCTCATAATATAAATGGATAATTCTGTGTGCACTGCTGGTTCATATGCTGTGAATTACAAATCGTGAATGACCTGTAGGGAAATTTTATTTATCCTGTGGACTTCGAATGTTCAGTCGTTTGTGATAAGTTGATTTTCGTCAAATGGATTGTAAATAGTCAATGTTGTGTGGAGAGCAGGTTTTTGTCCTGTGGAGGTTTGAGCAGTAACATCTCACACAATTGACATGAATGTGGAGAGGATCTTTATTGTGGTTATTTGTGTGTGTGGTCTTTGTGAGCTTTGTGAAGGTTCAGTTCTGCATATGTCTTGGCTTCTCTTCCTCAAACAACAAAACCCTCCCTCATTACTGTGTCTTTGTCCAATCCCTACAGCATTCCTAATCTCTGAAACTGACCAGAAGCCCTAACATCCTCGTATTGTGACAACTCCTCACAATATCGAACCTGTTTAATCACCTCCTGCCCTGTGGATCTCTATTGCATCTCATTCCCCTTTGACATTTTCCATCTCGGAAGCCAGTTTGGATCACACAACATACTCTTCAGTTGTAATGGTTTTCATGTTCTGTAACACTCCATATCTCTACAACCAACTCCATTATGGAGCCGGCCACAGTCTCATGATAATACCGCTGGGCTGCTAATCCAGAGACACAGATAATGTTCTGTGGTCCCAGGTTTAAATCCCGTCGTGCGAGAACTGAACAAAACAATCTGTCGTGATGTGTCCGTTGTTGATCATCGCTTAAACAAAAAAATCAACTCATTCATGTATGCCGTTTAGGGAAGGACACCTGACCAGGCCTGGTCTACATGTGACTCCAGACCCTGAACAAAATGGCTGACTCTTATATACGCGTTAGCATTTGCCCAATGCAATCAGCAATAAGCACTGAACTCTAATCCATTCAGTGACGCCCTTATCCCAAGAAATAAAATGGTATATCTTCTTTCTCACCCTCTGCAAATACTTCAGCAATTCATACTGGCTTTGCAACAGGCCCTTACCGCTCTCTGTAACACTGTCAACACCTCCAGCACTTTCAACTCCCCCTGTTCCTATCATCTCATAGAACCCCAGAAATGATTCTTCTTCCTACTATGCATCTCCTGTGAGGAGACCCCTTGCGATCCCTTTAACACCTACAACTATATTTTGAGAGCCCATTTTCATTTTCTGAAACACATGTTTTCTCTTCAGAATTGTTCGGTATTTTCTGGTTATCTTCTAAGCCTTTCTTAATCAAATTTGATACTTTATGCCCTGAGTGACATCCACATAGGATTTTCTTGCTGAGGTTTTGTCAGTTTCAATGGAATGTCCTTTTTTAGAATATTTTATGCTGTTCCTTCAAACGTTTTTCATTGTTCATTTGCAGACATACATTTCAGTCTCTTTATCCTGTTTTAAGTTGGTTAGTTCGCCTCTCAAGTGCTCTAATAGGCTTTCTTCTGCTTCTGATTGTTGTTTATAATTTATGTGATCACTTCAAAACATCATAATCCCTTTGAATTCCACTTTTGCTTAATTTCCCTCAGGATCTCTCGGTGTGACATTACTCATTCACTCAGCCTCTTTAGACAACGGCCGATCTGGGACAGTTATGTCCCCAGCCTGTTGCATAATATGTTATTCAAAGAAACACTGACAGAATCAATGTCTGAGCTCCTCTACGAATGACATGATCTTATTGCACATACATCCTCTATGCCAAAAAGGAACAGTATCAGGTAAATTTTATCAAAATTCCCTGACACATTCCGGTTATCAAATGTACAGTTTTAGTGAAACTCTGTTGCTTCCTGTCCCGTTCTGCTTGTCCTCAGCGACATCACCGTGCTGCTCTAATGCTTCAGCTTTTGTTTTGGCTGGAAATCACCTTTCATCTGAACCCAGTCCCAGCATCCTGCCTGTCAGTTTACAGGCCTGTCCATAAACCTACTGACATGATTATCCAGGACATTGGTTCCAGTTATAATTTATTCACTCCTGAGATGTGAATGTCTCTGCCTGGCCAGCATGTATTATCCAGCCTTAACTGCTTTGAACTGAATGGCTTGCTGTGCCATTTCAGAGGGTAGCTGAGAGCCAACCACATTCCTGTGAGTCTGACATCACATGTAGGCCTGGCTAAGTGAGAATGGCAGATTTCTTTCCCTAATTACTGAGCCAAACTCATTCACTACTCTGTCATGGGAGGCCTACTTTAAGCTTCTTTGCACTATGCCTTCCAAAGACAGCATTGGAAGCTGGCAGTTATCATTCCAGGCCTGTGCTGCCTTTGTGAGGATTAACATAACAGAAGTGAGAGCAAACCCCCCACAATATGGTGGTAATGCTACCTCTGATCTTTCTGTTCTGTGTTCCCCCTGCATGACTGTATGTCTTTGGACCATTGTGGGCCAGAGTCTTCAACCGTTCCAACTCCTCTAACTGCTCCTATTCCTGTCACCACCTCCCTTCTCTACAATCCTTCCATATGTTTGAAATATACTCCAATCCTGACTACAATCCACATTTCTGTAACTTGCTTCAATCTCTGCAACACGTCTTATCTTAGTCATCTCTTTCTCCAGCAGTTGGAGTCATGGAGTTTTGCAGTATGAAAACAGACCATGTGGCCCAACTCATCCACAAGGCCCAGGTTTCCTGAACTGAACTAATCACATTTGCCTGAGTTTGGCCCATATCCTTTCAAAACTTTCCTGTCTATGTATCTGCCCCATTATCCTTTCAATTTTGCAGCTTCCTATGGCAGCTTGTTCATTATGTGCACCATTTTCTGCATGGCAAATGTTACCTCTCAGGTCTCCTTTAAATCTTTGCCCTCTCACCTCTAACTTATGCCCTCCAGTTTTGGACTCCCCTACCCTGGGGGGTCGGGGGGTGCGATGTTGTCTTTTCACCTTAGTTATACTGCTCAGGCGTTCATAACCTTATAAATGGTCACCCCACATCCTCCTGTGCTTGAGCTCAGGGTCCAACAAATTCATCCCTCGATCCAGCAAAGTCCTCAGATACAGTTGATTCAGCTTTTTAAGACCTTCCCCAACATCACTCTTCTGTAGTGTGTACTCTTTTCAAGGCATCACTCTTTATTTCCCTGGATTTACTGCTCTTTCTCCAAAGTAAGTATTGATGTGAAATACTGTTCAGCATCTCACCCACCTCCTGTGGTTGTCCATGTCGGTGACCCCATTGATCTGTACGAATCCCTATTTTCTTCCTAATCACTCTTTTGCCCTTAATATCCTTGTCAAAGCTCTTTGGATTCTCCTAACCCTTATTGGCCAAAGTTATCTCATGTCCAATTTTGGTATCCAGATTTCCTTCATAAAATTTATTCATACACTCCTAAAGGCCTCAAGGGATTCATTTGATCCAGCAGTGTCCCCGTTTTCTTAAACAGAGCATCTATATCACGAGTCATTCAGTGTTTCCTACTTCTGCAGCATTGTCCATTACACTAACAAGAACATGTCAGCTTTGAACTCTTGCTTTTGAAAGCTTTCAACTTGCCAGATGCCGCTCTCATCTGCAAATAGCCTCCCCAGCCAACTTTTGAAGGTTTCCATCAAATATCAACAAAATTTTTCTTACCCCAGTTTATAACGTTAGCTGTGGAGCAGGCCAATCTTTTACCACAGCTGTTTTCCAACGAATAAAATTATGTTCACTTTGCCAAAGTGCTGCCCCAATACCACATCAGTCCCTTGCTGGCCTTGTTTCACATGTGGAGATCAGGTTTTGCCCCTTCTTCAGTTGGGCTATCTACATATTTTTTGAGGGAGTGTTTTCTTTTTTAACAAACTTAACAAATTCCTTCCATTAAAGTGCTTAACACTATTCAATATCAGTCTCAGTTTGGAGAATTGCAATCCCCTACCATTAAACCCCTATTATTCTGATAGATATCTAAGACCTCTCAACATATTTGCTCCTCAATTTCTCACTTACTGTTGGGCGTGCTGGGTCCAATTATTTCAAAGTGATCACCCACTCTTATGTCTTAGCTCTGTTAAAATAGTTTTTTTTTCTGGGCAAATCCCAGGAATATTCTCCATAAACACTGCCGTCATGTTTTACCAATTCAAAAATAACTCTCCCTTTCTATCTTGCCTCCCCGTCTAACCTACCCGTAGCGTCTGTCCTCTTGAGAATTGAGCTGCTCGCCCTTTCTTCTCCGAAGCTTTTTTCTCTGTAATATGTTTGCTGTCCCAATCCCATGTCCCCATCTATGCCCTGAGTTTATCTGCCTGACTTGTCAGGCCCACTGCATGGAAATAAATACAGTTTAATTCATCAGTTTTACCTCATTTGCAGCCATGCTCTTGCCTGCCTTGTCTATTTAAATTGCTGTCTTGAACTTTTGTTCCAGCATCTGCTGTTTAGGGTCCAACACCCGCTGCTAGGCTGGATAAATCCTTTCATGTACCTCTTCCAATTCACCTTACAAGGACATGGCCCCAGTTCAGGTGTGTTCACAACCTGTCTATCTGTGCTGACACTTTGAGGAATCTAAGGACTCGTGTACCAAGGTCCCTTTTTTTTCAGTATTCTACCTGTACCTACTGCCCATTACGTCCATCCCTCACTGACCAGACCTGCTTTGTTAACTCTAAATCTGTCTCCAGATGTTGCCTCGTTTTTTACATTTCTCCACCATTTTTTGTTTGTAATTCAGATTTCCATAATCTCTAACATTTTGCTTTGCTTGACAGGTCCAGATGTTGAACCTGGCTATATTTGGACAATACGCTCCATTCCTGTTTCCATTAGAGCTGTTGTGTCAGTTACACTTGTATTACTCCAGACTGTGTTTCTTCTTTAAGTTTCAAAGAAGAATTACTTGCTATCACCTTCCTAAATGCATGAATTTCAGGAAATTGAAAATACATTTTGAGGCAGCCACACTTCCTGAGACAACAGAAATAGATTCATGGCGGCACAGTCTGTGCCCTTCACTGACACAGCTTGTCCTCCCAGGCTCTGAAACGTTTTCATGCAAATCTCAGAATAATTACTGCAAAGGTGGTGGTCACTCAGGCCATCATCTCTGCACCAGTTGGGCATGAGCTGGATCCCTACCATTATACACCAATCTCTTTTTCCCTCCAAACATTTTGAAATACTTGCCTGCTTTTAATTCTGAATATCCTGTACAAATATGAACAATCTTATCAATCTGCATTCCCCATGATTAAACAGTGTACATGGATGATATGATTCCCTACATCACATTGAAAGTTATCATGCTCTGTTCATATTGTTGTTTGGCATTCCATCTCCCAAGTATAACCTGTTGTCTTCCTCTGCTTTGCATTTCATTCTGTCTGTCAGAATAAGTACTAGTTAAATACTGGTGACATTGGGGTATCACTGTCCTCCTCTCCAGTCTCTACAGCCACTGCCCCATTCCTCTCTGACTCCGAACCAATGTCATATTCATTCTGCCCCTGACTCTTTAGTCCATGGGCATTAATGAGCAACATCATTGTGCACAGCACACTTGGCTTTGGTTTTGGAAAACTGAATCAGGAAATGTAAATATTGTTACTTTAAAGCTCAAAAACTGCAATGAGAAACTCTGCATGCTGAAGATACAATGTTGCTTTATTACAGCAGTGAGACATCCACACTCCCTCTGCGAGGTCAGGGCCAAATGTGCCCAGCAACATATTTTTTTTGGTTGTGTCGAAGTAGTCTGCATAGCTATAACATTTTGGTCGTGTTTGTTTTTGAGAGGTTGTTGGTGCAAATGGTTACAGCATTGCGCATGGACAAGGCAGCATCATTTAGACGGCAAAATGAAAATATCTATCATTCTCCATCACCACAGACTTTGTCAGAGCAATTGGTGATGTGATATAAGACCAATAGCCAACGATGTTAACATCCAATCCAGCCCAGTTGTTATTGTGAACTGAACGTGCCATATTGAAAGGGGTTAACTGGAACTGTTTGTTCAATGACTGTGATTGATGTAAATCTCTGTGGATTCTAACTGTGTCACAGGAGGTTTTCCCTCCCCTATTATTAAGTGGCTCATTTCAATGTTTTTTTCCCTTAGTACGAGCAGAAGCATCAGCTACAGCACGAACAAGGATCAGTAGCTGCAGAAAGAGGCAGAGGAGAGATCAAAATCTGAGAACAATAGACTGGAATGTTACAACAATGGATCAGAATCTGAGAGCAATAGACTGGAATGTTACAACAATGGGCAGGGGTTTATCCGATGGTCTAATCTGACTGACCGCATCTTGGCTGACATCACCATATCGGATAGTAGGTGTACTGATGATTATTCAGGCTGGTTACTATCCCATTCTCGCTATTGTTGGTGTTCCTGGTAAGTTTCTCTATCTCTGCTAGTGATTACTTTCATAAAGAATATTCAACTTTATTGCTGTTTCTGTTATCAACATTTGGAAAAGATGAAAACAATTGTCCTCAGTTTCAATTAAAGCATCGCTTCATTATCCATGAATCTCAGGCTCATCCTCCACAAGCAACTGAGAACAAGACTTGTCCACAACATTGAGGGCCTTTTTAGATTTATGTCTCTCGATTGGCCCCATCACAAAATCCAATATTAGCTGCATAATATTCCCACTATCCACCTCTGTCTCTGTGCTGTTGCTGAATGAACCATGATCTATGCCTTGGTAAAATTCAGACTTTATGGTTCCAGCTGTCTTCTGGCCAGTCTTCCAAGTTATAAATAATTTGATCACACCCTTGTTCTTGTCTGGAATGTAAGCAACGATAGTAATGATACATAAGTAACTATGTAACCGTGTTAGAGTAGTAAAGTCACTGGGAAGGTAATCCAGAGGCACAGATTATTATAATAACGATACTGTTTCAAATTCTTTAAGAGTTGTTGGCAGAATTTAGATTCTAATGATAAGAATTGGAACAAAAGTGAATGTCACTAAATTCAATCATAAAACCACCAGCATTTTGTCAAAAAAAATCTCATTACACTGATACTCTTCAGTAAAGAAATCTAACGTTATTACCTGGTCTGGATTAAGTTTGAATTGAGGCACAGAACAATGTTTTTGGTTCCATAATGTCTTCTGGAATGGTCACAGTCAAAGGCAATTAATGATGGTTAACAAATGCTTCCCTTGCCAATGATGTCAACCTTCCATGAAATTAAACAAAAGCTATACTCAAAGAAAGAAAGATGTCAGAAATCTGAAATAAAAAGAAACAATGTACTGAGAAAACTGAGCAGGTTGGGCTGGCTCCAATAAAATAAAACAGAGTTAGCATTTTGAGTCCAATAAACTGACATCAGAACAGAAGTCATCTGGCAAATAATGTGATTTATGCTGGTGACTGAGATGCTTGTTTTGATGGGGAGAAGTAATGAGCTGAATAAATGGAGAAAAAGAGAGCGAGAGCACAATAAGCGAAGAAAGGGATTGTTGATGATCAGGTGTAATGGAAATACAATGTGAAATTAATTACAGTTTTTCATCTGTTTTTATCTCCCTGAATATCGTGCCCACGAAGATATACATCCAAGTCCCTGTTTAAAATAAGGAATGGCCCCTCAGTCTGTCTCCCCGAAAGTGATCATCTTCATTTACTCATAAATGATTTGTGGGTATGACTGACTGGGCCAGCATTTATTTCCCTTTCCTGGTTGCCCTTGAGAAGGTGTTTGTGAGCTGCTTTCTTGAACCACTGCACTCCATGGGCTGGTACATATGTCTGTTCTGTTCCATTTCTTTGTGACTTTGTAGTGATTGCAGTAACTGAGTGGGTGGTTTGATCATTCGAAAAGGCAGTTGAGAGTCAACCACATTGCTGATGGTCTGGAGTCACATGTAGGCCAGACCAGGTGAGGATGGCACATTTCCTCCCCTAAAGGATGTTAGTGAGCCAAGAGGGTTTTTCTGACGGTCAACGATGGCTTAATAGTTTCACCGAATCAGCAATTTTATTGAATCAGCGTGTGGGTCATTGCCTGGATCCTTCGATAAATAGTCTACAAGTAACACCGTTAGGCCATCTCATCCCCAACGCCCCCAGTCAATTTCACCAGCAACAGTGGTGTTGCTGTGATCGTGACTGGTACAGAAAATTGTTCACTTACATTGTCCTGTTCCCATGAGGAGCTCGAACAGTTCATCCATTTTACTAACACCTTCCATCCCAAACTTAAGTTCACCTGGACCATCTCTGACACCTCTCTCTCCTTCTTGGACCTCTCTGTCTCCATCTCTGGCATCGACCTGGAAACTGATATCCATTTTAAACATACTGACTCCCACAACTACTTAAAACGCCATCCCGTAATCCCAATTCCTTCGCCCCTACCACATCTGCTCCCGAGATGAGGCATTCCACTCCAGACATCCCAAATGTCCTTTTTTTTTTCAAAAACTGCAACTTCCCCTCCACAGCGATGAAAAATACCCTCAACCATTTCTGCCGCATTTCTCAGAGCTCATCTCTCACACCCCCTATTCGCAATAAAAACCAAAATAGTACACCCCTCATCATCACAGACCACTCCACCAACTGCAAATCCAATGCATCATCCTTCGACATTTCCGCCCAGGCCCTAGGAAGACTTTTCACACCAAACAGGTGGTCACCAGCACATTTGTCAATGTTATATATTGTATCTGCTGTGCCCATTGTGGCCTCCACTACATCGGGGAAACCAAACGGAGGCTTGGGGATTGCTTTGTGGAACACCTAAGCTCTGTTTGCAACAATCAACGACACCTCTCAGTAACAAATCATTTCAGTTCCACCGACCGCCAAACCACCCCAGTCCTCGGATGACATGTCCATCTTGGGCCTCCTGCATTGCCACAATGATGCCACCCGAAAGATGCAGGAACAGCATTTCATATTTCACTTGGGAACCCTGCAGGCCAAAGGTTTCAATGTGGATTTCACAAGCTTCAAAATCTCCCCTTCCCCGACCAATGGCAAAACCAGCCCAGCCGGTCCCCGCCTCCCTAACCATTCCTCCCACCTCAAATCCCACGCCCATCCCCCACCCACAAACCTCATCCCGCCCTCCTGACTTGTCCATCCTCCCTGGACTGACTTATCCCACCCACCTCCCCACCTACATTCACCTTCACTAGTTCTAGCCCCACCTATCTGATCTGCCTGTCTCCTCTCAACCCCTCTTCTCTGTTCCCCATCCTCTATCCGCCGCCTCCTGCCTCCCTGTTATTGCAGAATCCCATTCCCATCCCCGATTTCTGAAGAAGGGCCCCGACCCGAAATGTCAAGCTTTCCTGCTCCTCTGATGTTGCTTGGCCTGCTGTGTTCATCTAGCTTCACACTATGTTATCGCAGATTCTCCAGCATTGGCAGTCCTTACTATCTCAGTTACATTGTCAACAGCTTCTATTAAGAGCAGGCCCATTAATATTTGAGGGCACCGCGACTGCACAGAGATATACAGGTATATCAGACAGGAAAATAAACTAAGGAGAGGAAGGTATTTTCAACAATGAGAGAGTGTGCCATGTATGCACCAAGGAGAGGGTAGTACTGACAAAGGGCATCAAGTGAACTGGTTTCATTCTAGAACTTTCCATGCAGGATTGGGTGAGATCGCCATCATGTGCCAGCGTGCCATTCTCAAATATATTCATGAAGTGACACAGGCTAGCTCAGTCCGGCATGCTAAATGCAACATTCTATCTCGGTGAAGGGAAAAACAGAAAACCGTTTAGAAATAGTGGGGAATAGGATGACAGGTGAAGATGAGGAACTGTGGGAAATTAGCATAGAGAGGAAGCACTCAGAACAGTCATTTTGTTGAAGGTTGGTAAGTTTTTGCAATAGATGCATGATGAATTTGGAGGGCAATGTAGATAAGGCTGGAGAATTGTGTTTGCTGAATTGTGTTTGTTTCAGATGCTGGCGCACACACAAACAATGACATCGCTCTGTACTATAAATTGCATGATTCAATGAGCCGTATCCCTGAATATTGAGGAAGGTCCAAGATCTTCAAAGCACCTTAGGCTCTGCAGAGTATGTTGCAGAGTGGAAAGTAGCTATTGTGACCAAAAGCATTTAAAACGGGACGGAGCAAAGTGATAGAGAGATAAAAATGCCGGCCATAAAAAAAAATTCTTCTGCACAACTCATCCATGATGTCCAGCTATCCTAAGTTAATCTTGTCCTATTTGCCAGCATTTGGCCCATATCCCGGTGAATCATTTCTTTTCGTCTACCCATCCAAATGCATTTTTAAATGCTGATAAGGTACCAGCCTCCACCACTCCCTCTGGTAGCCTATTCCTTACAAGCACCACCTCCTGCCTTAAAATATTACCCCTTAGGCTCTTTTTTAAATCTTTTCCCTCTTTCCTAAAACTTACACCCTCTTGTTTCGGACTCCCTTACCCTGGGAAAAAAAGACATTGACTATTCACGCTATCTATGCTACTCATGATTTTGCAAACTTCGACAAGATTACGCCTTAGCCTCCAATTCTCCAGGGGAAATAGTTCCAACCTATTCAGCCTCTACCTATAGCTCAAACACTCCAGCCCTGACAATATTCTTGCAATTTCTTTTCTGAATCGTTGCAAGTTTAACAACACGCATCCTGTAGCAGGTAGAGCAGAACTGAACACAATATTCCAAAAGTGGCTGAACCAATGTCCTGCACAGCTGTAATATGACTGTCATAGCTCCCAACTCCGATACTCAAATTTTTGACCAAGAAAGGAAAAAATAGCAGTCTTCTCCTTCACTATCCTGTCGATCTGTGATTCCACTTTCAGGGCACTATGAACCTGCACTCCAAGGTCTCTTTGTTCAGCAACACTACCCGTCCCCTTACCAAGTGTTTCTCTGATTTGCCGGATCAAAATGTAGCACCTCACATTTATTTAAATTAAACTGCCATACCTCGGCCTACCAGCCCATCTCTTCAAGATCCCATTTTAATCTGAGATAACGTTTTTCATTTTTCATTGCATCACCAATTTTAGTGTCATCTGAAAACTTATTGACCATAACTCTTGTATTAAAATAGAAAGCATTATAGAATGACAAAAAACAATGGACCCAAATTTGAGTCTTGTAGCACACCAATGGTCACAGGTTTGCATTTCAAAATATAATCCTCCATCACTGTGCTTTGTCTTCTACCTTTGAGCCAATTTTGTATTCAAATCCTTAGTTCTCCCTGTATTCCATGTGACCTGATATTGTTAACCAGTCTACCATGTGGAACCTTGTTGAATGCCTTACTCTTGTCTATATAGACAATGTCTAACACCCTGCCTCCATCAATCATTTTCATCCTTCTTCACAAAACACTTAACTGAGTTATTGAGACATGATTTCCCATGCACAAAGCCATGTTGACTGCCCCCAATCAGCCATTTCCTTTCTGAATACACGTAAATACTGTCCTTGAGAATCCCCACCAACAACTTGCCAATCACTGATCTCATGATCACCAGTCTTTCGTTCGCTAGCATTTCCTTACCAACTTTCTTTAATAGTGGCACTATGTTATCAAAATCCAGTCTTCCAGCACCTCACCGGTGGCTATCCATGATACAAATAGTTCAGTAAGAGGTCCGTCAATAACTTGCCTATTTTCCCATAAATGTGTAATATATACCTGATCAGATATCAATAATTTATCCACCTTTATGCATTTTAATGGGCCAGCACCTCCTTCTCAGTAGCATGGACAATCTTCAAGATTTTGTTATTTAGTTCCCCGAGTTCCCTCGGGTACATTTGCTTTTCAACAGAAAACTCTGATGCAAACTGTTCATTTAGTAACTCACTCACTTGCTGTGGTTCTACACAAAAGGTGATCTTGCTGATTTTTAAGGGACCCTATTCTCTACTTATTTCCTCTTTCGACCTTAGTGTATTTGCAGAAAACCTTTGGCCTCTCCTTAACCTTATTTATTAAAGACATCTCATTGTCCTCTTTTTGCCCTCCTGATCTCCTTCTGAAGCATACTCCAAATGCCCTTCCACTCCTCTCAGGATTCACTCGATCTCTGTTGCCTGTACCTAACATATGTGTTCTTTGTTTATCTTGATCAGAATCTCAATTTCTATCGTCATCCAGCATTCCCCACACCTACCAGCACTGTCTTCCACCTGAACAAAACATATTGTTTCTGCACTCTTGTTATATATTTCTTGAAGACTCCCTATTGTAAGCTCTCCCATTACCTGTAAACATTTACTCCCCATCAACTTTTGAAACTGCATGGCTGATAGCATTCAAGTGAACTTTGCCGTAAGTTAGAATTTGAGCTTTTCAGTTAGGTATATCCTTTTCCGTAGCTGTTATAAAATTAGTAGAATCCTGAGTTTGGACTCAAAGTGCTCCCCCAGTGACCACTCAGCCCCTTTCCCTGCCTTATTTCCCAAGAGTAGGTCTAGTTTTGTACCTTCTTTTGGAGGCAAATCCATACACTGAATAGGCACATTTTCTTGCACACACACAAAAACTTCCTCTCTATTCAATACCTTAACTTGATGGAAGCCTCAGCCAATATATGAAAAGATAAAATCCCGTTCCAAGACCACCCTGTTATCCTTACAGATAATTGTGATATCCTTACAGACTTAATTCTCAATTTCTCACTGAATATTTGGATTGGTGGGGTGAGGGTGGGAGTCTCCACAAGACAATCCTATTAAAGTGATTATCCCTTTCTTATTTTTCAGTTTTATCTGAATACTTTCAGTGGACCTACTCCTTGGAATATTCTCCCTAAGTACAACCGGAATTTTATCCTTCATCAAAAACGCCAATAGCCCACCTCCCCTCCACTCTCGGTCCCTTTTCTATCAGTCTGATTGCATTTATGCCTTGGAATGTTAAGCGGCTAATCCTGTCCATCCCAGAACCACATTTCTAATAGCTATGGTAACACAATCCCATGTCACCAACTTATGCCCCGAGTTCACCTGTGACACTGTCGGGCCTCGTGCATTGAAATAACTGTAGTTTAACCTAACTGTCCTACCTCAATCTCTGCTTTGCTCCTGCATGCCTTGCTTATTTGACTTGTTCATTTTTTTTTTCCTCACTGCACCAGCACCAGACTGATGCCCTTTTTTCACTATGTCTCTGGGTCCCGCCACCCTACACCAACCCCTCACAATCTTACCAATTTAAATCCTGCTGGATGGCTCTAATAATTCACCCTGCTAGAATATTACTCCTCTTGCAATTCAGGTGCAATCTGTCCTCTATGTAAAGGTCACTTCTGCATGAGAAGAGATTCCAAAGATCCAGAAATGTGTATCCTTCCCTGCTGCACCAGCTACTCAGGCTGGTGGTCATCTGCTCGATTCTACTATTCCTATTCTGATTAGCCCAATGCATGGAGAGTAATTCAGATATTAGTATGCTCACAGAACTACATTCCTCTCTGTTTCTCATCCTGTGTTGTTAGTTTGAATGTGAACAACAACGTCCCGTTGATCTCTCTAACCACTGAGAATATTCTATCCCCTACCAAGACTACCTTGGCCGAGCAGCCTATCAGCAACACACTATGCTGTTGCATTGCGGTCAGCTGCAGGAGCGTCTGTCTGTGTCTCTGATTTGAGAGTTCCCCGCCACAATCGATCACTTGGAACCTCATTACAGTCGAGCCAGTCTTGCTACCAGAAACTTTGCTGTGAGTTCTACATTGTCCCAAGAATAGATGATGCCCTACATTATCCACATCTGCACACTTCTTTGAGATGGAAAGGGATACAGGAGACTCCTGCACTACCTGTCTACTCTTCTCACATTTCCTAGAAATAACCTATCGACCTGACTGTATCTGCAGTTTTTCTACCACCTGAAAGAGCCATCCATCACATTCCCCAGCTCCTGTAAATTCCTCATTCTTCTTGCTGCTGTTCTAACCAATCCATGTGATCCGATAGGATTTGTAACCAAACGCTCTTCCACCAGGCATATTCTTTAAGTACATTGAAATTCTCCCCAATCTGCCACATCTGACAGGAAGAGCACATCACATTACTCAAGGCCATCATAGCACCTTAACTATCTACAGACCAATAAAATAGCACAGTCTTTCTGCTCTAAAATCAGTACACTAGGCTAACCTAAGTTATCTATTTTTGGAAAAGTTTAATCTTGAGGTAGACCTCAATTAAAAACAACACAAAAAACACAATACTCACTATTGTAGATTTACAGCAGGATATGTCTGGACAAAAACGATATTTAGCTCTTCCCCTGCTGTGAGCTTCCAATACCAAGGTTTCTCCAAGGTCAGCTGTGAATTTCACTTTGTTCATTTTACTTCGACCCGACTCTGATGACCAGAACTACTTTAAACGAAAGAATACAGGGAACCAGCTGGGAAAGTTTACTTCCTGGTCAGTCAGGTGTGCAGGTTCACTGATATTTTTATGACCTCCCACATGGTACCTGGTCACTCAGTTGCTCCCATTTTAGAGGTACCTTTGTTTTGATCATTTTATTTCAAAGCTCTGAGACAATGCAACATTATATAATACAGTAACTACTGCTCTAAGAAATTGAGGAAATCATCTTCACCAGTGAAAATACCTCAATAAAAGGAGCAGCTTGAACAGCCACAATTTTATTGCACCCATCATCTTGGATTACACAGAATCGTGGTGGAAACAAACAGAAAAATTAAATTGGAGATAACTCGATGTGAGTTGTGAGGGAAGTATTTGATTTTTAAAAAAATAATTTGATAATTAGATTGTTGGAGAATAATGATATGATTTCACAGAGTCAGCCTAGATTCAAGAAAGATAAATTATGTTTGATAAACCTGCTGGGGTTTGTGGAGGGTGATGTTTGTGACATAAACAAATGAGAACCAAAGGGAATAGTGAATTTTTCAGAACAACTTCATCATCATTGCACAGAGTTGGCTGAAAAAAAATACAGCCCATGGGTACGTTGGGGGGGGGTGGGGGGCGGTGGTGGAAATATTAAATGCCCTAAAGTTGGAGAGAATTCAGAGAGTAATTAGCTGAGAGAGTGTTCCAGGCTCTAAATGAGCTCTCGCCACGTTACATTGCAGTTGGTGTGTGACTCTGCACTGTATGTCATGTTGTTCACAAATCTGTCAGCAACCATAATGCCAAGATAATAAAATGTGAGGCTGGATGAACACAGCAGGCCAAGCAGCATCTCAGGAGCACAAAAGCTGACATTTCGGGCCTAGACCCTTCATCAGCGAGGGGGATGGGGAGAGGGAACTGGAAGAAATAGGGAGAGAGGGGGAGGCGGACCGAAGATGGAGAGTAAAGAAGATAGGTGGAGAGAGTATAGGTAGGGAGGTAGGGAGGGGATAGGTCAGTCCAGGGAAGACGGACAGGTCCCAACACCTTCCACCCCAACCTTCAGTTCACCTGGGCCATCTCCAGCACATCCCTCACCTTCCTGGACCTCTCAGTCTCCATCTCAGGCAACCAGCTTGTAACTGATGTCCATTTCAAACCCACCGACTCCCACAGCGACCTAGAATACACCTCCTCCCACCCACCCTCCTGCAAAATATTCCATTCCCTATTCCCAATTCCTCCGCCTCCGCCGCATCTGCTCCCACGATAAGACATTCCACTCCCGCACATCCCAGATGTCCAAGTTCTTCAAGGACCACAACTTTCCCCCCACAGTGATCGAGAACGCCCTTGACCACGTCGCCCATATTTCCCGCAACACATCCCTCACACACCGCCCCCGCCACAAACGCCCAAAGAGGATCCCCCTCGTTCTTGCACACCACCCTACCAACCTCCGGATACAATGCATCATCCTCCGACACTTTCGCCATTTACAATCCGACCCCACCACCCAAGACATTTTTCCATCCCCACCCCTGTCTGCTTTCTGGAGAGACCACTCTCTCCGTGACTGCTTTGTTCGCTCCACACTGCCCTCCAACCCCACCACACCCAGCACCTTCACCTGCAACTGCAGGAAATGCTACACTTGCCTCCACACCTCCTCCCTCACCCCTATCCCAGGCCCCAAGATGACATTCCACATTAAGTAGAGGTTCACCTGCACATCTGCCAATGTGGTATACTGCATCCACTGCACCCGGTGTGGCTTCCTCTACATTGGGGAAACCAAGCGGAGGCTTGGGGACCGCTTTGCGGAACACCTCCGCTCAGTTCGCAACAAACAACTGCACCTCCCAGTCGCAAACCATTTCCACTCCCCCTCCCATTCTCTAGATGACATGTCCATCATGGGCCTCCTGCACTGCCACAATGATGCCACCCGAAGGTTGCAGGAACAGCAACTCATATTCCCCCTCGGAACCCTGCAGCCATATGGTATCAATGTGGACTTCACCAGTTTCAAAATCTCCCCTTCCCCTACTGCATCCCTAAACCAGCCCAGTTCGTCCCCTCCCCCCACTGCACCACACAACCAGCCCAGCTCTTCCCCCCACCCACTGCATCCCAAAACCAGTCCAATCTGTCTCTGCCTCCCTAACCGCGTCTTCCTCTCACCCATCCCTTCCTCCCACCCCAAGCCGCACCCCCATCTACCTACTAACCTCATCCCACCTCCTTGACCTGTCCGTCTTCCCTGGACTGACGTATCCCCCTCCCTGCCTCCCCACCTATACTCTCTCCACCTATCCTCTTTACTCTCCATCTTCGGTCCGCCTCCCCCTCTCTCCCTATTTATTCCAGTTCCCTCTCCCCATCCCCCTCTCTGATGAAGGGTCTAGGCCCGAAACGTCAGCTTTTGTGCTCCTGAGATGCTGCTTGGCCTGCTGTGTTCATCCAGCCTCACATTTTATTATCTTGGAATTCTCCAGCATCTGCAGTTCCCATTATCTCAGCAACCATAATGCCTTGTGTCTGAAAGTGTTAGCCATTCCGACCAGCTTCTGACCTCCAGTGTGGGCACCAGCCTGACTTCTGGGAAACAGAAGATGCCTCCGTGAGGCATGGCAAAGCCATCTATTGCCCCTCCCCCTCTCTGTCAGCAAAGCATGTTAAAGTAACATGTATGCACCATGAACAATGGACCGAGAGGAACAACATGGAACAGCCTATCTGCGCATTCTCTGCTTCATTAGTTTGTCATGTTGGAGTATCAATGACATCCTCCTATTCCTGTTTATGTGGTTCGAGGTCCTGAATGGCCTACTCCTGGTCCCAGAGAAGAGGTCCATGGACCTGATGGTGTTACCCTGCTTCTTGTTCAACAGCTCAATGTGCTGACTGGATTCCTTCTCTTCCTGTGTAATCCGCAGGAGGGAGTGAATGGTCTGTGCCTCTTATTATCCAGTAGTTTTCCTGGACTGAGTAGTTTCCTCTTATTCCTGTGAAACCAATTTGGGGCGCTGGATGAATTTTTTTTTGTTATTATTACTATGAAATGAGCAGTGCACAGCAATACTGTTACACGAATATTCCCGACACTTCAACAGCATAAGCATAAATGTTATCTAGTCTTGCTCCACAAGTACACAGACTGCTTCAGGAACTGAGGGATGACCATTTGTTCTGAATATTGTGTGATCATCCTCAATTCTGATCTTCTGATCAGGGACAGACTTTGATGAAACAGCTGAACATGTTTATGCTGTGGAAGCTACACTGAGGATCTCCTACAGAGACATCTCAGGACTCAGAGGATTGATGTCCACCGGTCATAAACATCGTCCTTTGTGCTACGGCTGACGCCAACCAGGGGGGAGTTTAAAACACATTCCCATGACGTTCTTTTTTTTTTCCTTGGGTTCTGTGACGCCATTCTCAGTCAAATGCTCTGTCACCATCAGTGCCAGTCACTGTTACGTTGTGTTTGTAACTTCTGTGCATACCAAATGTCACAGTGTACGTGTAGGGAATGTTTCTATCTCACAGAGGGTAGTGAGATTTGGGGCCTCTCTGCTCCAAAGCGTCGGGGGAGCTAGATCACTGAACTGTTTGGAGGCTGAGGGGAAGGGTTGTTGATGGATTATGACACATCAGAGAGTTGAGGGCTACAAGCAATTGGGTATGAAAGAGGAGATGAGGCAGAGAGCAGATCAGCCCTGATCTTATTGAAGGAAATGGCAGTTTTGAGGGGCTGGATAACCAACTACAATTTCTGATGTTTTGCATGTTGTTATTGGAAAGTTAGCGGCTGCAATTTCCTTCAAGTTCTGTTCAGGAATGTTGCAGTCGGGGCACCAGAGGAATTTGTGAGCAATCTCTGGGTGAAGTATGGTTGGGGGGCAGGGTGGGGGCGCTGCTGTATTCACAGTCAATCTGGATCTACAACATAACCAACAAATGGAGACAGGAGCAATTTGTGTAAAGAGAGATGATGGGGCCCATGTCAGGCCAGCGATAACTCTTTTTTTTTACCAGGAATATTTTCCGTCTCACACCAAACAATGAACGAGAGTCTTCTGAGGCTAAATCACCTCTTCTGTTTTGATTCGCTAGATAACACGAGAAAATGGTCTCCAAATGCTCCTGAGCAACAGATTTGAGGGGCAGAATGGAACGTAGAGACATAGGACTATGGAGTAGAAATGGGTGCAACGTCTATCATCTCCTAAGTGCAGTGCTCCAATGCATTCACTCGCTAACAGAGACCGTCTCTCTTCTCCTAAACCCCACCAACCCGCTGCTGTGTGGAATGCATTACTTCTGTCTCCACAGAGGAAGATACAGAAAATCTTCCAGAAATACCACGGGGTAGTTTGACTGATGAAAGACGTAAAATTGTGGGAGATAAGAAGTAATAAAGAGGAATTACTCAAAAAAAACTCATTGAATTGAAGTTTGGTACATTTCTGCACCTCTGCCAGGAGGTGGCAATAGAGCTAGTGAAAAAGTTACAGGGTCATACAGCCCTTCAGCACAACCAGTCCATGTCAGACATAACCCCAAACTAACCTAGCCCCACCTGCCTGGGTTTGGCACATATCCCTCCAAATGTTTCCTGTTCAAAAGTCTTCTCCAAAAGTCTTTTGAATTTGTAATTAAAAGGTAGAATTATTGATTACCCTTGCAAGTGCTTACGATTCTGGAAATTCTTATTCCTGCAGACTGAAAAGTAGCTGTTGTAAACCTGAAAACAGGAGTGGGAGGGAAAACAAAAAAAAAGATAAATATTGAACAATTTGATGTCAGTTATAAGGAAAATGTTGTAATTTTTTATAAGTTAAGTGAAAACTAAACAGTTGGGAAATCATGATATGACTTTTTGGAGTAAACTTCGATTCAGGAAAGGGAATCATCTTTGATGAAGCTGTGGAGTTTGTGTCAAATGAAGCATCCATAAAACTAAGATGTGCATCCAAATTTTCCCTAGAAACTCCTGCCACTGCTGCATCACCGTCTTCCCTGCTAAGCTACCTTTCCAACTAACTCTGGCCAGTTCCTCCCTCATGTCTTTGTACGTACATTACTCAATGAAAATCATGTCACACACAAAAGTAACCAATAGTTATGAACTGAAAGGGGTAGGTTTTGGAGATCAGACATGGAGAACAATTGAAGAATTTATAAACTAGATATATGTAATCAATATATAGTAGAGAGAGAGAGAGAAAATGAGAGACAATATGGATGAGGAGATACAAAAATAGAGAAAATTACATTATCGACAGAATTAGATGTACTTCCCCACTTGTTTTTTGCAATTCCTGTGTGTTGTGGTCCTTTCTACAGCATATGCATGACTGAGTAATATGTATACAACAGTTGAGGCATCGACAATGAGAACCAATGGGAGTGATGAATTTGAATTTACAGAATACCTTTGACATGGTTTCACACAGGCGAATGAAAAAAGTTTGAATCCAGCATTAATGAAGAATATGCTACATGGATTAAGTAATGTTTAGTTGTGACAATGCAGAGAGTAGCACGTTTCTTCCAGTCTGAAGGCCATTACTCATGAAGTATTGCATGTGCCATGTGATTCACAGCAAGGCATACATACGATTTGGATGTGTCCAGCAATAGCTTACAGCTCATTTTGTGTGGATTAAACAATGCAAAGATGGGAGATGTTGTTGTCCAAAAGGACCTGCATGTCCTTGACCATGAGCCAGCAATAATAATACATACACAGTATCAGTAATGAGACCAGTAAATGGTATGCTGTACTTCATTGTAAGCTGATTTAAGTACATAAGTAAAGCAAACTTCCTACAGTTGTAGTGCCTTGATGGGAGAGCATTTGGGGGACTCTGTACAACTTAATTTCCTTTGTAAAGAATAATCTCTTTACCATGGACACACAACAAATGTGTGTCACCTGTCTAATCTCTGAGATGATGGTACCATGAGATGAGAGTGAAGAAAATGAGAATTTAATCTGTAGATCTATCAGAGAGTACGAGATGATTGCATTAAAACTTTAGAGTTGGCGACACTCACTTATGTCCAATAAAGACATTGATATGGTGAGAAATTCCACACATTACTCAGGATATGACATTCCTGATAGTTTTTCTGCCTCTGCAGAGCCCCGCGGTGAGTGATAGAAAGGCACAGGCTGTGAATGAACTCTCCCCACATTAATGTGTGACCCTGCGGTGAACATCATGTTATTCACAGACCCCACAACAGCCCCAGTACCGTCAGGGAACATAGAACTGTACAGCCCAGTACAGGGCTTTCGGCCCACGATGTTAGGCCGAACTTTTAGCCTAAGGTCTGTCTAACCTCCACTTCTACCTTATACTATCATCCATATGCCTATCTAATAGCCACATAAATACCCCTAATGAGGCCGACACCACTACCCTCTCGGGAAAAGCACTCTACACATCGATCACTCTCTGAGTAAAGAACCTACCCCTGATGCCTCCCCAACATCCACCTCCACTCACCTTAAAATTATGCCCTCTCGTAATAGCTACCTCCACCCGAGGAAAACTTCCTTCTGAAACTAGTCATTCCCATCAGCTTCTGACCTCCATAGGGGACAACAATCCATTGTCTCAGGGATAGAAGATGCCTCCTTTAGACTTTCCACAAAACATTTGCCTTCCCTCTTCACTGTTAGTAAACCATGTAAAAGTACCCCGTGTGTTCCACTAGCAATACAGGCACGGGGAACAATGTGGAGCTGCTGGTTTGTGCAGTCGGAACATCAATTATCTCACGCCATTTATGTGCAAGTACCTCATGGGGCTGAACGGCTTCATTCTTTTCCTATCTAAGTCACTCAAGGGGATGAATGGCTTCTTCCTCATCCAACTGGACGGGGCCAAGGACCTGATTGGGTTGACCCTGGTTGCTGTTTAACAGTTTGCTGTGCTAACTAGTATGACAATGGCGTAACTTCAGGTTGTTTTGGCATGGCTTCTTTTAAGACAGAGATTGAACGAAGCCAAAGCTGTCCAGCTGAGAACACTTGAGGAAACAGCTTGGCAGGACTTCATTTCTGTTTTAAAGCAGCCTGAATGAGTGTGACTAGCTCTCACTGATTGGGATTTCTGGGTTTCGGTGGACATTCGGGAACCTGTGGATGAGGTGTATCTGGATTTCCAGAAGGTATTTGGCAAGGTGCTACACCAAAGGCTACTGTGTAAGATAAAGTTGCATGGTATTACAGGTAATGTATCGGCAAGGATAGAAGATTGGTTGACCAGTAGAAAGCAAAGAGTAGGGGTAAATGGGTGTTTTTTTCTGGTTGGCGGTCAGTGGCGAGTGGTGTGCCTCAGGGATCAGTGCTGGGACAGCAATTGTTTACGATTTACAAAGATGATTTGGAATTGGGGACTAAGTGTGGTGAGTCAAAATTTGTAGAGACACTCAGGTGAGTGGTAGAACAAAGTGTGCAGAAGTCACAAAATGTCTGCAGACGAATACAGATAGTCTAAGTGAGCGGGCAAAGGTGTGGCAGATGGAGTACAATGTTGATAAATGTGAGGTCATCCATTTTGTTAGGAATAACAGCTAAGTGGACTGTGTTTTAATTGGTAAAATATGCAGCATGCCGCTGCACAGGGGCTCTTGGGTGTCCTTGCGCATGAATCGCTGAAGGTGGGATTGCAGGTGCAGCAGGTAATTAAAAAGGCAAAGGGAATTTTGTCTGCCATTGCTAGAGGGATGGAGTTTAAAAACAGGGAGGCTATACTGCAGCTGTACAGGGTCCTGGTGAGGCCACACGTGGAGTACTGTGTGCAGTTTTGGTCTCCTTACTTGAGAAGAGATATACTAGCACAGGAGGGGGTGGCGAGGAGATAACCTCGGTTGATTCCAGAGTTGAGAGGGTTGGATTATGAGGAGACACTAAGTAGGCTGGGATTATACTCATTGGAATTCAGAAGAATGAGGAGAGATCTTATAGAAATATATAAGATTATGATGGGAATAGATAAAGTGGAAGCAAGGAGGTTGTTTCCACTAGCAGGTGAGACGAGGACTAGAGGGCATCGCCTCAAAATAAAGGGAAGCAGATGTAGGACTGAGGTCAGGAGGAACTTCTTCATCCAAAGGGTTGTGACTCTGTGGAATTCCCTGCCCAATGAAGCAGTTGAAGCTAGCTAACTGCGTGTTTTTAAGGCATGGCCAGATAAATGTTTGAACAAGAAAGGATTGAAGCGTTATGGTGAGTTGGCGGGTAAGTGAATCTGAGTCTCAAAAGATCACCCATGATATTATTGAATGGTGGGGCAGGCTCAAGGGGCCGGATGGCCTACTCCTGTTCCTAGTTCTTCTGTTCTTATGTTGTTATGTCACTCCAGAGGGTTCACTCTGGCAAGAGACCTTTTAAATACTCTGACTGGAAAAGCTTTCGGAGGACTAAAGGTCTAATTCAATATCGACCTGCTCCGGATGGTAAAGACTGCATATTCAGAAGGTTCTGTTGGAGGAAAACTGCTGAGCCACTGCAGTCCATCCTAGTGCAGTGACTGCTGCCACTGTGCATCAGTGGTGTAGGGAGTACGGGGATGTCATTGAGGTGCAAATCAAGAGGGCTGTTTTGTGTTCGATTGTATTAAACCTGATGGAAGGCTTTTGAAATTAAAAAGAAATGTTGTCATATGAAGCTTTCTACAAAGTGAAACATTGGTTTTTGACAGTTACCTCTGGATCAGACAAGTGAACGGAAGGTAGTCAATTTGGGAAATGATATCTAAGTGGGAATAAAAGACATGTCCTGGAGACAGCATCAGAAAGTGACAAAGTCTCAGACGAGAATCCTTCAGAAAAACATCTTCCAATTGCCAGCAATAACCCCTCTTCATCCTTTACTGATCAATATGTCCATGTTACGTGCTGATATTGAAAATGAAAATTAACATTTTGTCAACACTCCCTGTGTCATCGCTATTGGTGAAATATAATTTCTAACCCAGACCCTTCTCTCACTTCACCCTGGCGCATTCTGTGTGGTTACAGCAGAGGCAAGGACAGGATCTTCATACCCCTGCTCCCTCTGCTCTGGGTCTCAGTGTTGTATGGCTACGAAATGCTGTTTTATCTTCACTAATGTAGAGGAAACCTAAATCTGAACCTGAGGGTTCACGTCCAGTCAGGAACAGATCATTGATTTACACGAATATCTGATTTGAAGCACATTTCCAGCATTCACCTTTGTTCTTCCTCTGACACTAAACCCAGTTGGAAACGAGATTCTGTTCCGTGTCTAGGAACTGTGAGCCTTGGAAGACAGTAGCTGGGACACATTTCTTACACACAGCAGGATTAACCCACACTGTGGCTTGGCTGTCAATGAAGAGAGACATGAAAGAATAAAGTGCCATCTGACCCCCACAGTGTGAGCCTGAAGGATTTGCCCTGACTGAAGCTCTGCTGCTGTGCACGGCTCCCCCTACCCCCCACCCTGAGATTGTCCTTTCTGAGCTCCAGGTGCCATTCAAACCTCAGGACAAATACAACAATCCACAGCGATCCTCCTACCGCCCCCTCGATCATAACCCCACACCTGAGCACCAAACCATCATCTCCAACACCATTCATGACCTCATCACCTCAGGGGACCTCCCACCCACAGCCTCCAACCTGTTTGTTCCCCAACCCTGCACGGCCCGTTTCTATCTCCTTCCCAAAATCCACAAACCTGCCTGCCCTAGTTGACCAATCGTCTCAGCCTGCTCCTGCCCCACTGAACTCATCTCCACTTATCTGGACTCCATTTTCTCCCCTTTGGTCCAGGAACTCCCCACCTACGTCCGTGACACCACCCACACCCTCCACCTCCTCCAGTACTTCCAATTCCCTGGCCCCCAACACCTCATCTTCACCATGGACGTCCAGACCCGATACACCTGCATTCCGCATGCAGATGGACTCAAGGCCCTCCGCTTCTTCCTGTCCCGCAGGCCCGACCAGTCCCCCTCCACCGACACCCTCATCCGCCTTGCCAAACTTGTCCTCACCCTTCACAACTTTCTTTTGACTCCTCCCACTTCCTACAGACTAAGGGGGTGGCCATGGGCACCTGCATGGGCCCCAGCTATGCCTGCCTCTTTGTAGGTGACGTGGAACAGTCCCTCTTCCGCACCTACACAGGCCCCAAACCCCACCTCTTCCTCCAGTACATTGATGACTGTATCGGCGCCGCCTCTTGTTCCCCAGAGGAGCTCGAACAGTTCATCCACTTCACCAACACCTTCCACCCCAACCTTCAGTTCACCTGGTCCATCTCCATCACATCCCTCACCTTCCTGGACCTCTCAGTCTCCATCTCGGGCAACCAGCTTTTGTGCTCCTGAGATGCTGCTTGGCCTGCTGTGTTCGTCCAGCCTCACATTTTATTATTAGCTTTTGTGCTCCTGAGATGCTGCTTGGCCTGCTGTGTTCGTCCAGCCTCACATTTTATCAGCTTGTAACTGATGTCCATTTCAAGCCCACCAACTCCCACAGCTACCTAGAATACACCTCCTCCCACACACCCTCCTGCAAAAATTCCATCCCCTATTCCCAATTCCTCCGCCTCCGCCGCATCTCCTCCCACGACAAGACATTCCACTCCCGTACATCCCAGATGTCCAAGTTCTTCAAGGACTGCAACTTGCCCCCCACAGTGATCGAGAACGCCCTCAACGGCATATCCCGCATTTCCCGCAACACGTCCCTCACACCCCACCCCCGCCACAACCGCCCAAAGAGGATCCCCCTCGTCCTCACACACCACCCCACAAACCTCCGGATACAACGCATCATCCTCCGACACTTCCGCCATCTACAATCCGACCCCACCACCCAAGACATTTTTCCATCCCCACCCCTGTCTACTTTCCGGAGAGACCACTCTCTCCGTGACTCCCTTGTTCTCTCCACACTGCCCTCCAACCCCACCACACCCGGCACCTTCCCCTGCAACCGCAGGAAATGCTACACTTGCCCCCACACCTCCTCCCTCACCCCTATCCCAGGCCCCAAGATGACTTTCCACATTAAGCAGAGGTTCACCTGCACATCTGCCAATGTGGTATACTGCATCCACTGTACCCGGTGTGGCTTCGTCTACAATGGGGAAACCAAGCGGAGGCTTGGAGACCGCTGTGCAGAACACATCCGCTCAGTTCGCAACAAACTACTGCACCTCCCAGTCGCTAACCAATTCCACTCCCCCTCCCATTCTCTAGATGACATGTCCATCATGGGCCTCCTGCACTGCCACAATGATGTCACCCGAAGGTTGCAGGAACAGCAACTCATATTCCGCCTGGGAACCCTGCAGCCTAATGGTATCAATGTGGACTTCACCAGTTTCAAAATCTTCCCTTCCCCAACTGCATCTCTAACCGAGCCCAGTTCGTCCCCTCCCCCCACTGCACCACACAACCAGCCCAGCTCTTCCCCCCCACCCACTGCATCCCAAAACCAGTCCAACTTGTCTCTGCCTCCCTAACCAGTTCTTCCTCTCACCCATCCCTTCCTCCCACCCCAAGCCGCACCCCCGTGTACTTACTAACCTCATCCCACCTCCTTGACCTGTCTGTCTTCCCTGGACTGACGTATCCCCCTTCCTGCCTCCCCACCTATACTCTCTCCACCTATCTTCTTTTCTCTCCATCTTCGGTCCGCTTCCCCCTCTCTCCCTATTTATTCCAGAACCCTCACCCCATCCCCCTCTCTGATGAAGGGTCTCGGCCCGAAACGTCAGCTTTTGTGCTCCTGAGATGCTGCTTGGCCTGCTGTGTTCATCCAGCCTCACATTTTGTTGTCTTGGATACTCCAGCATCTGCAGTTCCCATTATCTCTCATCCAACAATCTACAGTGATGTGTTTGAAGCAAAGCTGACTTATTTTCCATTTCTCTCGAATACTAAACTCCAGTTCAATTTTAGGTTTATATCCATGATCAGAAACAAACTGCAAATGTCAGAACAAAAGTAGCAGAAAATTACAGCGCAGAGCAAGGCCTTTTTTAATTCATTTGTGTGATGTGCGTATTTTTGGCTGGCCAGCAGTATTCACCCTTGGCCCATCATGTGTGTGTTGGCTGGAATAGAACAAGACAGGCTTTACAGCTTTCTGGCCTCATCATTGAGATGAACAATTTCAGACTGTGAAGTCTGCCTCAATTTGTTTACATTTCTTGTTTCAATTTGTGTCTGGGTCCACTGCACACCTGGCTCCAGGCACATCTTTTGTTTATTTGTTTATTTTCCAGCCCTAACTCCATTCCCTGCAGCCTTGAGGGGCGAATAACATTTCTGCAATTTCATCTCTCCTGCCTCCCCCGTGACATGTGCCTTTTGCCCTTGTCTCACCCCCACCTTGCTCAGAATCTGTTACATTTCTGGTCCTAGGCCTCAGACAACACACAGCACCCCCGGGTCAGAGCTTTGAAATTCGCTTCCTCCAGAGAGTAACTGAAATCGTTGTGGGTGCAGCCTTCCCCATATTTTAATTTTGGAAACAAGAACCATGAAATTGTTTCAGAGTTGAGTTGTTTTTGAGCTTTAGTCCACAATTTCGCTTCTTTAGAGCTAAACTGTGATCATCCCACAGTCCAAAAATGCAAGTTAGGTGGATTGGCCGCACTAAATTGTCCCCGAGTGTGCAGCTTACCTGGTTGGGTTAGCTGCGGTAAATGTGGGGTTGTGGGGAGTAGGGTGGGATAAAGAGCTAGTGCAGACTGGTTGCATTGAATGACCTCTTTCTGCACTGTCGGGGCCCTGTGATCTTAACCGTTTGTGATCATGGTCACATTTTCCTCATTACAGCCCACACATCACCATGTTCATTCAGCTCAATCTTTCATGCTGCCTTTGTGTTTTGAGAAGCTCTGTTGTTGGAAGGGGAGCTTTCTTTGATGTGGCCTCTCCTCATACTTCCGCCCACTTCCCAGTTCCCTGTGTTAATTCCAGCTTTCTCTCATTTTCCCAAATGGGGTTGTTGAAGAGCTCAAAAGGCGAGTGGACAGAAATTGAGAAATTAAAGAGTCAGAATGAAAGAGGAAGTGGAAATAATAAACAGGTTTGGTAGATCCCAGGAGAGTGAGGAAGGGTCAGAGATGTTTCCAGACCTGCTGAGCTTTTCCAGCAACTTTGTTTTTGTTCCAGGGGAATGAGACTCCAGGATCCTCCTGTTGTGACTGTTCACACAATATTTTTGTTATTAATGTGTGGAATGTGGGCATCCCTGGCTGGGCCAGCATTTCTTTCCCATCCTAAGTTGCTCTTGGGAAGGTGGTGGTGAGCTGCCTTCTTGAACTGCAGCAGTCCTCCTGATGTGTGGTGACCCACAATGCTATTCGGGAGGGAAATCCAGGGCTTTGACCCAGGGACAGTGAAGGAACAGTGATATATTTCCAAGCCAGGATGTTGAGTCACTTGGAGGGGAATGTGGAGGTGATGATCTTCCCATATATCTGCTGCCCTCGTTCTTCCAGATGGAAGTGGTCATGGGTTTGGAAGGTGCTGCCTGAGGATATTTGGTGAATTTCTGCAGGAGAGACAACATTCTCTGACGAGAGTCACACCCGGCAGGCGAAGATGGAACGCTGAATAATAACAGAATTAGTTCAAACACAGGAGATTTGTTCAGCCAGTGATAGCATATAGTGTAAGCGTCACGGATGTGAAGTGAGTACTGAGGGATAATAATGCCACAAGCTGCAGCTGGAATACTTTTTATAGGAACAGGAGGAGACCATTCAGCCCCTCAAGCCTGATCTGTCATTCAATGAGACCATTGCCTGATCTGTGGCCTAACTTTCAATTTCCAAAACCCACCAAACCTATCAATGAGGCTCCTCTGAAACAGACAAGGTGAATATTGAAAAAAAATTTCAAGAAAACTGCAAATGCAGGGAAATCAGAAACTAAACAGAAATTGCTGTAAAACTAAGCAGGCCTGGCGGCATCTCTGAAAGAAATCAGAGTTACCCTTTTGGGACAATAGACACTTTGAGTGACCAGATGCGGTTAACCATTCCCCCTTTCCTGCAACAGTCTCTGGAACAGGTGATGGTGTGGGGGCCATGAGGTTGTCAATAACAACTGAGAAAACAGCAGGGCATGCTGAATCAGAATAAAACCCATTTTAGTCTTTCACTTTTTAATCAACTGCAACAATTTATTCACTATTGCTTCAGAAACAGGACAAGAGACCAGAAAATCAACTCAGTGCCATTGGGTCTGGGAACCATTGTTATTCTGACCTCCATGTGACTCCATGCTATCATCATTAGTTTGATTCTGAACCATCCTCTGGGCAGTTAGAACGGATGATAAAAGCTTGCTGAGCTTCTGATGCCATGATCCCACGAATAAATAAAAGAAAAATCCAATTACTGCAGTTACTTGTGAACCCACTGGTGTTTCATCAAGCTGTATGACTGAGTGAATATTCTCCCACACACAGAGTAGGTGAATGACCTCTCCCCAGTGTGTATTTGCTGGTGCACAGTGAGGGTTGATGATGCCCTTGTGAGAAACAGCCCCTGCTCACAAATTCAGCCTGAGATAAAACCTTGGAAACAAAACAATTTTATTCTGTACGATCTTGCAAGAAAGGGTTTCTGATAGACAGGCACACACACACACACACACACACACACACACACACACACACACACACACACACACACACACACACACACACACACACACACACACACGCACAAATAAAGTTAAACATTCTTATACAATTTAAAAGTTGCAGAATCACGCCTCCATGCTCCCATTGGTCTTATCCTATCATTCCCTGTCCAGTCGGACAGTCCTTGTTTATTGTTCCCTTTTCTGCCGGCCGAAGGCCCCATTCCCTTGTTTACTGCAATCCTTATTTGCTATCCTAAAGAGCACCAGACATGCTGCACGTGCGAATCGTCAGGGTTGCAGAAATAAGCCTCTGCTACAACACCCTTATTTCTACCATGTCCTTGTCTGCAGAAAGAATGTTTCTGGTCGTGCTAACTGCCATCTTTGCAGAACCTAATCTCTGGTTAATGATATACTTCTGCTACAAAACTTTGTGAATTTCTGCTTCTGCAAGATCCCACTATTCATCCCTACCTGCAGAAACAGCACGTTTAATCTCTCACAATTCCCCCTTTTGCTTTTTCTCAAACTGTTGTTTCTGCACTAATTAAGCCCCTTTTTTAAAAATTCATTTTCCCATTCTCTTGCTGGGATTGAGGTTCACAATCTTGTACACGATTAACCCTTAAATCACTCCTTGTGATGTTCGTTTTTCGAACTCGAGAAGCATTCTTTGACTTTCTCTTTGTTGCATACCATCTGCTGATTGTAAAAGCATCTGGTGATGTATTAGGGTTCGTTCCCCTAGGGACGTCATTAATCGGTTCAGGATCCATTTGAGGACATTAAACCCCACCACCAGACCCACTAATATCAATAATCCATAGATGGCCAAATTAACCAACCACTCTCCCCAAATAGGTATTCCCAACTCCCCCATTCCCAGAATGTTATGGGAAACCTCAGGTATGTATGTACAACATTCTTCCCCAACTAGTGCACAGGTACCACCTTTCTCTGCCAGAATACAATCGAGAGCCATCCTATTCTGAAGAGTCGTTAGCCTGGTGGCAATCATTTCGGTCGTTATGGCCGCCTCTTTGGATTGGGTCTTGGCCAACGCATCGGCAGTATTGTTGGCCAACTCCTCCAGGGAAGGCGTCAACTTTTGTATTTCTCTTCCTGCTCGGGCAGTCTGATACATAGGTATCAAAGCCCAGAGGAAGCGCTCCCCTTCGATTACTTCTCGGGGTCTCCGCTTCCCTCCCTGCCCATTCTGAGTTATTTCTGGGGTTTTATCTAACAGCCTCAGATGGGGAATTACATAGGCGAGGTAGCAGCAGCCACTCCAGCCTTTCTGACTTTGAGGCAGTGTTAGATCAAGATCATAACATTCATGCATTTCTACGCTTCCTATGCATTTGGTCACCCGAATGTACCCTTCCCCCGGGATAAAGGGATAGGCCTCTAGGTCACATATACAATATGTTCCGTTCAATATGTGGGGTACATTTGTGCCAGCAGCTTGGCTGGTGGCGACACAAGATGAGTTTCCTAAATGGAAGGGCGTGCTGTCATTCTGATTGCAGAAACAGGTGGTATTGACTACTCCTTTCGGTGGGAAAACCCTAAGGCCGTCGATAGCACCCAGGGTTTTCGGAGCCGGTTGTGAGAACCATCCCGCGAATTTGTAATCACCCCTTTCAGATCTCCATTTTGTAAATTTGAGCCCAAGTCAAATTGTTGTGCCTTGTACACCTCTCTATTGGTAAATGGTACTACCGTGAGAGGGATTCCAGATTGTCCATGGTGTGGGATCGCAGCGCATACCCAACAGTCGGTACGCCCCGTTACTCTAGCATAATTGTGACATAGCGCGGTGAAATGATTCTTCCCAACCCCCTGGGAAACTCGTGCCAATATTATCGTAACAACATAAAGCTGACTGCCCATTTCAGCTTCCCAACCCCTATCTGTCTATTCTCTAACCCTTTAAATACCCGAAGGGGTGGGTTCGTGCAACACTGACAATACAAAATTTCTAACCATTACTTGATAGTCTTTCATATCAGTTCAGTTCATTCTTTCTGCTCAGTTTGACTTTCAGAGGGGTGTCTGTAGGATGAAATTGCCACTCTGCCAGAGGGGAAGGAGCGTCGACCGGACCCTTAACACGAGTGTGATGACTCCACCCTTTTTCAGCAGTATGGACGTCTGTTTCAGTAGTCAGGAGGGTTAGGAACGGTCCCTCCCAGCTTGGGTGCAGTTTGGTATCTTCCCAGGTTTTGATCAGGACCCAATCACCCGGTCGTATCCCATGTACTGCGAACTATAGTGGAGGTGTCTGGGTCAACAGACCCTTCTTCCTAAGGACAGACAAAGAAGAACCGAGCACCACAATACAGTTCATTGAAAAACTTAACATTGAACTCTACAGTTGGTAATTCCCCTTTTCCACCCAAGAAAGGTAATCCAAACATCATTTCATAAGGAGAGAGGATAGAGGGTATTGTCAAACACGAACCATCTCATCTTTTCGAGTCAGTGTGATTACCAACGGGGTAATAGTTAGGTGCCCTGCGTTATCAGCTCTCGCCCACACATCAGGACTGATTTGTTGTTCTTCCCGCGGCGTTAACATAGCCATTGTTACAGCTACCGCACTATTCTCTACCCCAATTTTTAAGCCCAGCAATATAATCAAATCCTTACCCAGTAAATTACTCCCAATGTCGGGAATGTATAGTAACTGCCCTGTTACTTCCTTATCATTGTTTCTAATTAGGGTTGGCTCAAAAATAGGCACTGGGAATCCTTCGCCTTTTACTCCGGAAACCCTGAGATACTCGTTCGTCAATTTAACACTAGGAGGTATAAAACTTAGGGATGACCGTGCCACTCTGGTGTCAACCAAGAATACTGCCTCCTCCCCTTCAGGCCCCACCTTTAAGTTTATCAAGGGTTCCCGGTGGGCCTTAGGAGGAAGGAACCCCTGACTCCCCTAATCCTAATCGAGGGCCATTAGGGAGACCGTTTCCCTTTCCCGTGTTAACTCTGGGCATTCCCGCTTAAAATGTCCCACTGTTCCATAATGGTAACATCCTGCCTGTTGTCTCCCGTGTCTAGTATCTGCCTTTTCTCTTTGCCTCTCTCTCTTTCTTTGTCACTACTTTAATGGCGGCGACCATCATTTTTGCTTTTTGCTTCTGCTTCTCATTCTCCCTTTTTACATACACCTTCTGCGCCTCTCGTAGTAATTCCTATATCTGTCTCTCACTCCATCCATCTATTTTCTGTAATTTCTTTTGTATGTCCGGCCACGATGTAGTTACAAACTGGACCTTTAAGAGTCCATCAGCTACCGGATCATTGGGATCCATCCCCAAATACTTTCTTGTGGCCTCCTTGCGCCTTTGAAGAAATGTAGAAGGAGTTTCATCCATCTCCTGTCGTACTTCGAAGGCTTTTGCAAAATTCTGCGATCTGGGTGCTGCGTCTTTAATTCCCAATATGACCATTTCCCTCAAATCCCGCATTGATGCTCTTTCGTATCTATCATTATTGTCCCAATGAGGATCGGCATTCGGGAATTTCTGATCTGCCGCGGCTACATTTCGTCCCGCTGGGTGCCTTTTTTCCCATTCCTATAAGGCCGCCCTCCTAATCATACCTTGTTCTTCCCCCGAAAATAGGGTTCCTAGAATTGCCATCAGTTCTCCCCAGGTATATAAATTGGGTCCTAGGAATTGATCTAACTGTTCAGCCAGTCCGACCGGATCCTCCATTAAACTTTTCAATTCTTTCTTAAAGATCCTAACTTCACTACTGGTTAAGGGTGCGTTCACATACCCAATGTCACCATCCCCAATCGGGACCTCCCTTAAAGGGTATAATTTTCCCTTTTCCTTTGTTTCTGCCCCTCCTTTACGTGTGGTAGATCATGTAATTCTGGGCCCTCTAGGTTCCGCGTCTTTTACCTCTGAGTTCGTCTCTTTTTCAGGTGTTTGGGGTTAGTTCTGGGGCCGTGGGCTGGTTGTGGAGGCTACTCACGGCCGTCAGTGGGGAGGAGGGGGATATGGAGGCGGCAAACATGTTAGGGGATCCCATTGTGGTTTTTCTTGTTCGTCCTTTTCCTGTCCTCCCCCGATCCTTCTGCACTCATAGGATATAGTCCTACCTTCGTATTGCCTATCCAACAAGCCGCATATTCTGACTCTTTCTGACTGAATGGCTCTGTCTGATTGATGTATATCACAGCCAATCTTTGTCGGATCCATATTTGGGCCAAAAACAATCAGGTAACTTAATGCTTTCTCTAAAACAAACAAAACAACAATAATTTATCATTGTAGTCCTGTCTTTCTCCCGTGTCCGGAGGCGTATTCTGAACTGCCCAACATTCTCCCCAAAGGGCTGTCGGGTGGAATATATTCCACTTTGACGTTATTTGCAGATTGATCGCTACTCAGGCAACTCCCCTTGCCTCCCATTGTTGCTAATTTAATTAATCTTATCGAGATCCAGTGGCACCTTCCTCCACACCCGCTTCAGGGTCCTGACCTTCGCGTGGGGGATTTCCCCTCATAACAACTGGCCTAAGGCTGGGTGCTTAAATCAGGCAGACACCTTACTCGTCTGATTAATCAGGCCAATTATATACTTTTTATATTTCGCCAATTCCCCGTACTGTCTGTACGTCCCGACCACCAAGGCAATACTTAAATGTCAGTTTTCTTACCTTGGTCCATGCACGGAGTTACCTGGTCTTTACAACTCTTCCCCGTACTTCCCGTACGTCCCTGTGGCAATACCTGCAGCAAATACCGCTGCTGCCCCGGTCGCCCGGACAGATCTTTAAGACCTTTCCTGACCCGGATCTTGTGCACAAGAGTTACCCGACCGGACCCGCCGCGTCTGCCCGTCTTGTTTCCAGGTTCTCCCAGTCCGGATCGAACTCGCCCAAACCACAAACGACAAACAAGGGACTTGGAGATCGCCAAAATCGGAGAGGCGCGCCTTCCCTGTCGTCCCACGAGTGTCAAACGGTCGGAGTGTCGGATCCCGGATGAAGCCCCAATTTTGAGAAACAGTCCCTGCTCACAAATTCAGCCTGAGACAAAGCCTTGGAAACAAAACAATTTTATTCTGTACGATCTTGCAAGAAAGGGTGTCTGCTAGACAGGCACACACTACAAAGCATGTTAAACATTCTTATACAGTTTACAAGTTGCGGAATCACGCCTCCCTGCTCCCATTGGTCTTATCCTATCATTCTCCGTCCTGTCGGACAGCCCTTGTTTATTGTTCCCTTTACTGCCAGCCGAAGGCCCCATTCCCGTTTTTTAACTGCAATCCTCAGCTGGCTATCCTAAAGAGCGCTAGACATGCTGTACGTGAGAATCGTCAGGTTTGCAGAAATAAGCCTCTGCTACAACACCCTTTTCTCTACCACGTCTTTGCAGAAAGAATGTTTCTGGTCGTGCTAACTGCCATCTTTGCAGAACCTAATCTCTGGTTAATGATAAACTTCTGCGACAAAATCTTGTAAATTTCTGCTTTTGCAAGATCCCTCCATTCATCCTTACCTGCAGAAACAACATGTTTCAACTCTCACAGTAAGAAAATGATAAAGTCTCACACAAGACTCCTTCAGAAAAACTTCTTCCCACTGCCAGCACGAACCCCTCTTCATCCTTTCCTGACCAATATATGCATATTATGTGCAGTAATTGAAAATGAAAATTAACATTTTATCAACCCTCCCCATGTCATCATTGTTGGTGAAATATAATTTCTAACCCAGACCCTTCTCTCACTTCACCCTGGTGCATTCTGTGTGGTTACAGCAGAGGCAGGGACAGGATGCTCATACCCCTGCTCCCACTGCTCTGGGCCTCAGTGTTGTACAGCTACAAAATACTGTTTTATATTTACCAATGTAGAAGAAACCTAAACCTGAGCCTGAGGGTTCACTTCCAGTCAGGAACAGATCATTGATTTACACTAATCTCTGATTTGAAGCACATTTCCAACATTCACCGTTGTACTTCCTCTGACTCTATACCTAGTTGGAAATGAGATTCTGTTCCGTGTCAAGGAGCTGTGACCCATGGAAGACAGTAGCTGGGACACATTTCCTACACACAGCAGGATTAACCCACACTGTGGCTTGGCTGTCAATGAAGAGAGACGTGAAAGTGTAAAGTGCCATCTGACCCCCTCAGTGTGACCCTGAAGGATTTGCCCCGACTGAAGCTCTGTTGCTGTGCACGATTGCCCCTACCCCCGACCCTGAGATTGTCCTTTCTGAGCTCCAGGTGCTGTTCAACCCTCAGGACAAATATAACAATCTACAGTGATGTGTTTGAAGCAAAGCTGATTTATTTTACATTTCTCTAGTGCACTAAACTCTAGTTTAATTTTAGGGTTACAGCCGTCATCGGAAACAAACTGCAAATGTCAGAACTAAAGTAGCAGAAAATTACAGAGCAGAGCAAGGCCTTTTTTATACATTTGTGTGATGTGCATATTGTAGGCTGGCCAGCAGCATTCACCCTTGGCCCATCATGTGTGTGTTGGCTGGAATAGAACGAGCCAGGCTTTACAGCTTTCTGGCCTCATCATTGAGATTAACAATTTCAGACTGTGAACTCTGCCTCAATTTGTTTACATTTCTTGTTTCAATTTGTGTCTGGGTCCACTGCACACCTGGCTCCAGGCACATCTTTTGTTTATTTGTTTCTTTTCCAGCCCTAACTCCATTCCCTGCAGGCTTGAGGGACTAATAAAATTTCTGCAATTTCATCTCTCCTGCCTTCCCCCTGTGACATCTGCCTTTTTCCCTTGTCTCCCCCACCTTGCTCAGAATTTGTTACATTTCTGGTCCCAGGCCTCTGTCAGCTCACTGTGTCCCCGGGTCAGAGTTTTAAATTTGCTTCCTCCAGAGAGAAACTGAAATCACTGTGGCTGCAGCTTTCCCCAGATTTTAATTTTGGAAACAAAAACCATGAAATTGTTTCAGAGTTGAGGTTTTTTGAGCCTTAATCCACAATCTCGCCTCTTCAGAGCTAAACTGTGATCCTCCCACAGTCCAAAAATGCAAGTTAGGTGGATTGGCCACACTAAATTATCCCCGAATGTGCAGCTTACGTGGTTGGGTTAGGTGCGGGAAATGTGGGGTTTATGGGAGTAGGGTGGGATAGGGAGCTAGTCCAGACTGGATGACCTCTTTCTGCACTGTCGGGATCCAGTGATCTTAACCATTTGTGATCATGGTCACACTTTCCTCATGACAGGCCACACATCACCATGTTCATTCAGCTCAAGCTTTCATGCTGCCTTTGTGTTTTGAGAAGTTCTGTTGTTGGAATGGGAGCTTTCTTTGATGTGGCCTCTCCTCTTACTTCTGCCCACTTCCCAGTTCCCTGCGTTAATTCCAGCTTTCTCTCATTTTCCCAAATGGAGTTGTTAAAGAGCTCAAATGGCACGTGGACTGAAATTGAGAAATTAAAGAGTCAGAATGAAAGAGGAAGTGGAAATAATAAACAGGTTTGGTAAATCCCAGGGGAATGAGGAAGGGTCACAGATGCTTCCAGACCTGCTGAGCTATTCCAGCAACTTTGTTTTTGTTCCAGGGGAATGAGGTGCCAGGTTCCTCCTGTTGTGACTGTTCACACAGTATTTGTTTTAACTAATGTGTGGGATGTGGGTGTCCCTGGCTGGGCCAGCATTTCTTGCCCATCAGTATTTGACCTTGAGATGCTGGTGGTGAGCTGCCTTCTTGAACTGCTGCAGTCCTCCTGCTGAGTGGTGACCCGCGATGCTGTTAGGGAGGGAATTCCAGGATTTTGACCCAGCGACAGTGAAGATACGGTGATATATTTCCAAGTCAGGAAGGTGAGTAACTTGAAGGTGTGAGAGATTAGAAATGTTGTTTCTGCACATAAGGATGAATGGTGGGGTCTTGCAAAAGGAGAACATTATAGTCACAAGATTTTGTAGCAGAAGTTTATCATTAACCAGAGATTAGGTTCTGCAAAGATGGCAGTTAGCACGACCAGAAACATTCTTTCTGCAGACAAGGACATGGTAGAGATAAGGGTGTTGTAGCAGATGCTTATTTCTGCAAACCTGACGTTTCGCACATACAGCATGTCTCGTGCTCTTTAGGATAGCCAGCTAAGGATTGCAGTTAAAAAACGGGAATGGGGCCTTCGGCTGGCAGTAAAGGGAACAATAAACAAGGGCTGTCCGACAGGACGGGGAATGATCGGATTAGACCAATGGGAGCAGGGAGGCGTGATTCCGCAACTTGTAAACTGTATAAGAATGTTTAACATGCTTTGTAGCGTGTGCCTGTCTAGCAGACACCCTTTCTTGCAAGATCGTACAGAAAAAAATGGTTTTGTTTCCAAGGCTTTGTCTCAGGCTGAATTTGTGAGCAGGGACTGTTTCTCACATTATGTTGTCTCCAGGACATGCCTTTTATTCCCACTTTGATATCATTTCCCAACCTGACTACCTTCCTTCCACTTGTTTGATCCAGAAGTAACTGTCAAAAACCAATATTTCACTTTGTGGATATTTTCCTGTGACAATGTTTTTTTTATTTCGAAAGCCTTCCATCAGGTTGAATCCAATCAAACACAAAACAGCCCTCTTGATTTACACCCAAACGACATCCCTGTACTCCTGAGAACGTGAGATTTGGACACAGGCACAAGATGCTGCTGGTGTCAGTTAGCAACAAAATGGCTTCTAGCCTGGGAACTGTAAATTCTGCTGGAGCTGCTCTTTTCGCCTGGGAACTGTGAGTTCTGCGAGAGCTACATAAATAATGCAGGAATGATAAGATAACGCAGTACTAACCATTCTAGCTGCCCTTCAGTTGCAAATGTTGTGGCGCTATGTGGTGAGATAAAAAGTAACCTATGTGTTGTGATGTAAGTTGTTGACCAGTTAATGTTATAGGATTATGTAACTGTCAATGAAGCAATATCATGTATTTATTGTTTGAATACACTGTGCGATCACTCCATGTACCCTGCTTTGAGAGAAGTATAGAAATGTCTTTGTATTAGCCTGTGGGTTGCAGCTCCTCCGAGGAATACGGAAGTCTTCAACTTCTGCGTTTTACGGATGATCTGTACCCGGCCGTATGATGAAATAAAGCGTAAAGTCTTAAACAGCCAGACCGACTGTGAGTGTTCATTGACTGATCAGGGAACCGAGAGACCCCACCGGGGGTCGAGATTTACACAGGGATCGGGTGAATCCTGAGAGGAGTGTAAGGGCAGTTGGAGGACGCTTCAGAAGGAGATCACCACTGATGCAAAGTGGCAGCAGTCTGTACCATCTAAAAGATGCACTACAGTGACTCAGCAAGGCTCCTCCAACAGCGCCTTCTGAATCTGCAGTCTTTACCATCCAGAAGGACAGGGGCAGCAGCCACATGGGAAAGCTACCGCCTGCTGGATCCCCTCTAGGCCACATACTGTGCTGATCTGAAATATAACGTGGAGATGCTGTTGTGGGATTGGGATGGACAAAGTCAGGAGTAGATGACACCAGCTTATAGATCAACAGGTTTATTTGAAATCACAAGCTTTCTGAACGCTGCACCCAACTTTGTCACTTTCTCAGGATGTGTAATAAAGTAATAAAGTGGCGCTTCATCTGTCAAAGGTGGAACACCCCGAAAGGTTATGATTTTAAATAAACCTGTTGGACTTGAACCTGGTGTTATGTGTCATCTGACTTTGGCCTGGGAATATATCATGTTCCTTCTGTGTCGCTTGGTCACATTCCTGGAAGTCTCCCTCAATAGCACTGTGGATCTAGCAACAATACATGGACCATAGCTAGCTCCATCCTCTCCAGGGCAGTTAGCGATGGACAATAAACTTGGGCATACAGTAATGCCAATGACTCATAAGCAAATATAATATTTAGATCAGTGAGGAGGGATGGGCAGGGAGTGAGGGAGGGATGGGCAGGGAGCAAGGCAGGGGCAGGAGAGGAGGGAGCAAGAGAAGGAAGGTGAGTGGGAGGGAGCGAGGGAGTGGTGAGGGAGTGAGGGAGGGAGGGGGAGAGCAGGAGTGAGGGGGCACCACTGGGAGGGAGGGAACAAGTGAGGGAGCAAAGGACAGGGATCAGTGGACAGGGAGCGAGGCTGTGGAGGAAGGTTGCAAGAGACGGGGTAGGGAGGGAGTGAGGGATGTGGAGGGAGAATGTGACAGGGAGTGAGCAAGGGGCAGGAAGGGAGGGAGCAAGGGAGTAAGGGATGTGGAAATTGGGGCCGAGGGACGCAAAGGGAGCAAAAGGATGGGGAGGGAAGGAGTGAGGGTTGCAGGGGAGGGATGAGGAGTGGGGGAGGGAGTGACGGGGATCGAGGGAGTGGGGGACCGGGATCGAGTGAGTGAGAGACCAGGATTGAGGGACTGAGGGCGAAGATCCAAGGACGGGTGCGAGAGACCGAGGGACCGGGGGAGGGAGCGAGTGAGGGAGCATGTGAGGGACAGGGATGGAGGGAGTGAGGAACGTGGAAGAGGGAGAGAGTGTGGGAGCAAGGAACGGGGTGGCAGAGTTTGAGGGATGAGGATTGGAGCGATGGGGAGGGAGCGATGGAGGGAGGGACAGGGATGTGGGAGTGATGGGGAGGGACAGGGAGGAGGGAGAGAGCAAGGGGCATGGTAAGGGTGGGAGTGAGTGACAGAGAGGGGTCAAGGGAGGGAGTGAGGGATGAGGAGTGAGAGACGGGTCGCAAGGAATCGATGGACGGGGAGTGAGGGACAGGCAGTGAGGGATGTGGGTAGGGAGGGAGCAAAGGATTTGGAGTTAGGAAGCGAGGGACAAGGCATTGACGGGGAGGGCGCGAGGGATGGGGAGGGGAGGGAATGAGGGACAGTGAGGAGGCAGGGAGCAAGGGACGTGGTAATGTTGGGAGTGAGAGATGGAGAGGGATCAAGGGAGGGAGTGAGGGATGGGGAGGGAGAGACGGGGAGCGAGGGACAGGGAGTGATCGAGTGAGGGACGGAGACGAAGGGAGCAAGGGATGTGAGTAGGGAGCAAGGAATGGGGAGGGAGCGAGGGAGGAATTTGGAGGGAGCGAGGGAGGGGAGAGGGTGAGAGGGATGGAGAGGGGATGAGAGGGAGGATAGTGGTAGGGGTGGGAGTGAGGGAGAGACGGGCAGCGAGGCAGTGAGGGATGGGGATGAAGGGAACCAAGGACCTGGTTAGGGAGGGAGCAAGGGAGGGAGTGAGGGAGGTGAGGTACGGCGACATGGGGAAGGGAAGGTGGGAGCGAAGGACGGGGTGGCAGTGAGCAAGGGATGAGGAAGTGACTGGGAGGGATCAAGTGAGGACGGGAAGGGAGAAGGGGGCAGAGCGAGGGAGGGAGGGACGGGAGGGGGGAGCACAGGATGTGGAGGGAGTGAGGGAGGAACAGGGAGGGGGTTGAGAGGAAAGGACGGGAAAGGGCAGTGAGTGAGGGAGAGGGGAAGGAGCGAGGAAGGGACGGGGAGGGTAGGAGGGAGGGAGGGACTGAAGGACGGGGTGGGAGGGAATGTGGACGGAGCGAGGATGGAGAGAGGGATGGGCAGGGATGGAGTAAGGAGGGAGCAAAAGGGGAGAAAGGAGGGGGCAAGTAGGGAGCGATGGACCGATTGATGGACCGAGCATGGGACAAGGAGGGAATGAGGGACAGGGAGGGAGCGAGCGAGGGAATGAGAGATGGGGAGGGAGGGAGAAAGGGATGTGGGTGATGGCGAGGTAGGGAAAAAGAAATGGGGAAGGGAGTGAGGGAGTGATGGGGAGGGAGGGAGGGATGGACAGGGAGGGAAGGAGCGAGTGACGGGGTGGGAGAAAAGGAGGGAGTGAGGAACAGAGGAGGAGCGACGGAGGGAGTGAGGCATGGGGATGGATCTAGGGAAACGGAGTGAGTGAGGGACAGAGTGAGAACGGAGCGAGGGAGGAAGCAAGGCAGAAGTGAAGAAGAAGCTTTTGACGGGGAGGGAGCGAGGAACAGAGAAGGAGCAAGGGAGGGGTGAGGCAGAGGGAGGGAGTGAGGGAGAGGGAGCAAGTGAGGGAGGCAGTGAGAACGGAGCGAGGGAGGAAGCAAGGCAGAAGTGAGGAAGGAACTAGGGACGGGGCTGGAGTGAGGGAGGGAGCGAGGAGGTAGCAAGCGGGGAGCAAGGAGGGAGCAAAGAGGGAGGAACGGACCGATTGAGGGACCAAGCGAGGGATAGGGAGGGAGGGAGGGACGGGGTGGGAGTGAGGGAACAAGAGATGGAGATGGAGAGATGTGAAACAAGGAGGCGATTGACCGGGAGCGAGAAAACAGGAAGAAGGGACAGGGAGGAAGCGAGTGAGGGAGTGAGGGACAGGGAGGAAGCAAGGAATTGGGTTGGAAGGAGTGAAGAACGTGGAGGGAGGGAGGGAGTGATGGGGACGGAGCAAGGGAGGGAGCGAGGCACAGAGACTGAGCAAGGGATGGAGTGAGGGCTGGGGAAGGAGCGAGGGAAGGGGAGGGAGTGAGGGAGATAGCGAGGAGAGACCAAGGGAGGGAGCATGGAAGGAGCGAGGAAGGGGCGCAGTGGGACCAAGGGAGGGAGGAAGGAGGGAGCAAGGGCGGAGCGACGGACGGATCGAGTGACCAAGCGAGGGACAGGAGGGAATGAGGGTCGTGGTGGGAGTGAATGAGGGAGTGAGGGATGGAGAGGGAGAGATGCAAAGCCATGAAGCAAGTGACTGGGAGCGAGAAACGATGAGTGAGGGATGGGGAGGGAATGAGTGAATGGAGCGAGAAACGGGGAGTGAGGGATGGGGAGGGAGTGAGTGACGGGGAGTGAGAAACGGAGAGTCAGGGATGGGGAGGGAGCGAGCGACAGAGCGAGGGAAGGGAAGGGTGCGAGGTAGCTAGGGATGGGGAGGGAGAGGCGGGGAGGGACGGAGCAAGAGACAGTGAGGGAGGGGCTGGGAGGGAGTGACGGAGGGAGCGAGGGACGGGAAGGGAATGAGGGAGCAAGGGACAGGGTGGGGATGAGGGAGGAAACGAGGGAGCAGGAAGGAGGGAGTAAGGGGCTAGCCAGGGACTGGCCTGGGGACAGGGAGTGAGTGATGGAAAGAGACAGGGAGGCAGCGAGGGATGCGGAGGGAGCTAGCGAGGGAGCAACGGTCAGGGAACGAGTGAGGGACGGGGAGGGAGCGAGGGATGGAGTGGGACTGAGGGAGCAAGGGACAGGTTGAGAGCAAGGGAGCGAGTGATTGGGAGGGAGCGAGTGAATGGCAGATGAACGAGTGAGCAAGAGGCAGAGGGAGGGAGGGAGAAGGGACGACAAGGGAGAGAGGGATGGGAAGGGAATGAGCGAGGGCGTCAGGGACAGGGAGACAGTGAGTCACAGGGAGGGAGGGAGCAAGAGACGGGATGGGAGGGCCTGGGACCAAGGGACAATGATCAAGGACCGAAGGGCGGGAGCGATGGACTGGGAGTGAGGGACGTGTGGGAGGCAGGGAGCGAGGGATGAGTGAGGGAGTGACGGGGAGGGATCGAGGGAGGGAAGGACTGGGAAGGGAGAGGGAGAGAGCGAGGAATGTAGGGAGCGAGGGGCGCACGTGGAGGGTGGGAAGGAGGGAGGGACTGGGAGGAAGGAAGCGAGCAAGGGACAGGGAGTGAGGGAGTGAGGCATGGGGACGAAGAGAGCATGCGACGGGGGTAGGGAGGGAGCAAGGGAAAGATTGAGAGAGAGGGAATGAGGGTCAGGGTGGGAGTTAGTGAGGGACAGGGAGGTAGCGAGGGATGGGGAGGGAGTGAGGGAGGGAGCAAGGAGATGGGGGGGAGCAAGGAGGGAGCAAGTGGGGAGCTATGGCTAATCGAGGGATCGAGCGAGGGATGGGAAGGGAGCGAGGGACGTGGTGGGAGTGAATGAGGGAGCAAGGGACAGGAAGGGAGTGAGCGAAGGAGCAAAGGACAGGGAGCGATGGAGCGATGGGGTGGGAGCAAGAGGCGAGGAGGGATGGAGGAATGACAAGGGAACAAGGGATGGGGAGGGAGCGACGGACGGGAAGGGAGCGAGGGGCAGTAAGGAAGCACTGGAGCAAGGACAGGGAATGGACGAGAGAGGAAACAAGGGAGCAGCGAGGAAGGAGTAAGGGAGTAGCAAGGGACTGAGCGAGGGACAGAACATGAGTGAGAGAAAGAGACAGGGAGGGAGTGAGGGATTGGCAGGGACCGATGGATGGTAAGGGAACAAGGGATGGGTTCGGAGTGAGGGAGTGAGTGATGCGGAGGGAGCGAGTGAGTGAGAGATGAAGTGAGTGAGCGAGACGCAGCAGGACGAAGAGAGCGATGGATTGGAAGGGAGAGAGAAGGGACAGCAAGGGAGCGAGGGACAGGGAGGGAACGAGCGAGGGATGCGGAGAGAGTGAGGTACAGGGTGGGAGCGAGGAAGTTAAGGATGGCGAGGGAGTGAGGTACGGGGAGGGAGTGAGGGAGCTATGGATGGGGAGGCAAAGAGGGAATGAGGGATGGGAAGGAAGCGAGTTAGCAAGTGAGCAAGGGAGAGAGGGATGGAGCAAAAGAGAGAGGGTCAGAGCGAGGGAGCAAGGGACCGGGAGGGAGGGACCGAGAGACGGGGAGGGAGGAAGCAAGCAATGGGGAGGGTGTGAGTGTGGGAGCGAGGGACGGTAAGGGAGGGAGGGAGGGTCAGTGAGTGAGCAAGGGACAGGAAGGAAGGGAGCAAGGGAGTGAGGGACAGAGAGAGAGGGAGTGGTGGAGGGAGGGATGGGATGTGAGCTCGGGAGGGAGCGAGTGACATAACGGGAGTGAGAGAGGGAGCAAGTGGCAGGGAGGGAGTGACGGAGGAATGGAGTGGAGCAAGGGCCGGGAGCAAAGGACAGAGGGACAGGAGAGAAGGATGGGGAGACAGCTCGCAATGGGATCAGGGGATGGGGAGGGAGTGAAGGATGGGGAGGGAGCGAGGGACAGGGAAGGAGCAAGAGACATGGAGGGACAGGGAGGGTAAGTGGCAGGGAGTGAGGGACAGGGAAGGACAAGGACGGGGAGGGACAGGGAGGGAGCAAAGAACAGGGAAGGAGGGAAAGGGATGAAGGAGCAGGGAGAGGACAGGCGGGTCAGGGAGGTAGACAGGGTTGGACGGACAGGGTGGGAGCTTGTTTCTCTCAACACAGACAAACAACAATACAGTTTGCTGTGCTGCTTGGCACTTTTTAATGAACGTTAATTACATATTGAAGTTATGGATGCAGTCAGTGGAATGGGGCCTTTTCTCTTTGGCCTGTGAGTTGAGAGAAACATTGACATGTTTCCCTGTAACCCCCTGTGGGATAAGGTTGGATAAACCAGCACTACCCTCAGTCTGTTACCATAGCGACAGGCTGCTTCATTGCTGAAACATTGAACTGAAATGAGAAAATCCTGGATGGATTGATTAATGAGTGAATTTGATTGATGGATGAATTTGGGTAAAGGGATATTTCAGCACATTCTTCAGCTGCTGCCTGAACTTCGTCTGGGTCACGGCATAAATCGCGGTGTTTGTGCAGCAACTGAGGAGCTGCAGCATGAAGCCCAATTCCCGCAGAAAGTAATCTCGATCCACAGAGTAGTACCCAATCCACCACATCCGGTACCATATGGAATACACCATGAAGATTGACCATAACAGGATGAAATTGGCCGAGATCATAAACAGAAAAATGACGGATTTTTTTCGATTTCTCATTTCTGTGTCACACTGACCGTCCCCATTGGTGTGAGCCCGGAGTCTCCTGCGGGTTCTGCTGGTCACTAAAATGTGTCTGACGGTGAAAACATTGAGCAGCAGAATCAGGAGGAATGGGAGAGTCGGGGTTAGAATGTGGTGGAGGAACTCGATTGCGGTCCAGGCACGAGAGTCATAAACAGTCATTGTTACATCACAAAACCAGGGGGTGTTCCCCAGCAAATAGCGAGCTGTGAGCATAAAATACCAGAAAATGTTCTTTAAACAGCTCAGCACAGTCACTGTTCCCAGAACCACAGCCGCCGTTTTCTCACTGCAATATTTACTTTACAGCTTCTGGCAACAAATGGCCACAAATCGATCAAAGGTGAAAGTGACGGTGAACCAGACAGAACAGTCAGTGGCTGCATAAAGCAGGACGGCGTGGATATTACACACGGGGACGGACCGCAGGAAATAAAACTGTTTCGGATAAACAATAGGAATGTGTCTCAATATCAGGTCGAGGATAATGACCAGTAGATCCGCCGCTGCCATGGCCCCCAGGTAACGTCTGGCACATGGAGACAATCCACAATCTTTATAAAGCAGGACGTAGATTGTCACTACGTTAACTGTGAGGAAGGAAAATAAAGAAAATATATATCAGCCAGGAGGCAAAGTTACCAGTTGGATTGGGGCCCCAGTGACATTTTCAAATGTATCGCTGATTTATTGAAAAAAAAAGCTGAAATAACCCATAGTAATGTCTCAATTTGTTTTATTTAAAAAAAACTAACATAAAATACAAGAAACTCTCCCTCCTGAAAGACACAAACACACATCCATAAGAACGGATGGCTTCTAGAACATTCCCACAGACTCGATCGCTTGAGAGCAGGCACAGGACATTTCCTTACAGTTCCTGATATAGAGGGTGAAGACATTGCTGTGCTGAAGGATTCTCTCCCAGTTCCCTGAAGACAAACAGAGGATGGAAAGTTCAGTCTTTTCGTCCACATTGTGGTCAATTTTTATTTGTGAAGAAACATGAACACAGGGAAATGTATTCACCCCATTAACTGCCTGAGGGGAATTTGAAACAGTGTCTCCTTCTCTCTGGAATGTAATCTTTTCCCTCGGGCTCTTATCTTTTGTTCAATTAACTGGCATCCAACGGTTCACAAACAATGTCGGATACAGAATGTTCCGGGGAATGTCGGTTACAGAACATGATGGAGTCATAAAGATCCACATCACAAAGGCCCTTCTGTCCATCAGATTTGGTGAGACCCACTCAGCCTCGCGGTGGAAATCTCTCCCCAAACTCAGCACAACTGGCAAACACAAATTAAAGGCATTGCCAGATCAGCTGAAGTGGTCAGTTATCTCACATTCTCAATCCACCTCACAGAACCAGCCCAGACACCACAAACCCAGATGAAATATCTGTTCAGCATGGAGCACTGTGCAGACCAGGCTAGTGTCCTGCTCAATACAACACGGCAATCTGTCCAGAGTGGGACACTGTGCAGGTCTCACCAGCCAAATAGATATCAGTCCAGCACGGGGAGCTGTGCAGACAACACCAGTGCATTGATCAATAAACCCGGACCAGGTGTCTCTCCAGAACCGGGGGCTGTGAAGCGAACACCACTGAACTGATCTGTAAACCCGGAGCAGTTACCCTCCCAGCGTGTAGATCTGTAGAGACCACCCCAGTGCAGTGCTCGGTAACGCTGTGTTAAATCGCTGCCCAGCCTGGGGAAACTTGCAGCCCATGCTGGAAGTGACCGGATGTGCAGCTCCCATCCATTTACAGCTCCATATCTCCAATGTGCCACGACAAGGGGTGCCATGGGTGTGAAAATCACTGCCAGAGAGAGATGGTGGGGAATCACTTTAAATACGAACAAATGGGATGGGTTGGATATATAGACAGAGAGGGGGAGATTGAGAGACTGTGTCATGGAAGGATGTGTTCACAACTTCAGAATGCTGACATGTAGACATACTCCCCAACACTGAAAACACTGCATCGATACAACATTGTTGACTGATTCAATCCGGACACCTCACCACTTCCCCCTCACCTACAACATCACTAACAGCAGGGCCATGCACATTCACCTTCATTCCCTCCCTCCCATTCCCTCATTCCAGGAGGAACAGCCTGGAATAGGACAGAAAAGGCCAAGCAGGGCGGTGGTGTTCCCCACATCAGTTCCCTCACCCACCTTCCCCCACCGCATGGGGAGGGCCCTGGAATGAGCCGGAGGCAACCAGGACGACCTGTGTGGAGATTCCAAAATAAACGCGTCCCACCGACAGAGTAAGGAGCAATGTTCAGTGAAGGGCAATTCTCACTTTAACCCCACTGTCAGTTCCATTCCCACCTGGCACAGCTGAGAAACCGTGCCCCTGATGCCATCTCCCTTTTATATCGAGCTGGTACAAATGGAATCCCCACGGTCTCGGTGGGCAGGAGGGTGGGCTCAGAACACATCGTCTCCACAAGCTCCCAGGAAGGGAGCATGGAGTCTCCCTCCTGCACCTCCTCCTTCAGACAGCTCAGACACTGAAACTAACCTGAAATATTTACTCGTCTCCCAAATTGTCCTTACATCTTCAATAATCAAGCATTGAAAATCTCAGAGTCACAGTCCCCATGGAACAACTGAAATACTGTCACACTCACTGGAGAGAGCAAATACTGATGTACTCTCATGGAGTGACTCAAATAATGAAATGCTGTCCACGGAATAACAGTAATCCCAACGCACACCAAATGGAATGAATGCAGTTATTAACAAACCACAGAACCAGAGAAATTCTGATAGGCTCCCCTTATTTGTAAGTATCAGTGTATTTGTGTGTGTTTCTGTGCGTCTCTGTGTGGGGCAGGTCTGACAGTCTCTGAGATACTGGGAACTGCAGATGCTGGAGAATCCAAGACAATGAAATGTGAGGCTGGCTGCACACAGCAGGCCCAGCAGCATCTCAGGAGCACAAAAGCTGATGTTTCGGGCCTCGACCCTTCATCAGAGAGGGAGATGGGGTGAGGGTTCTGGAATAAATAAGGAGCGATCGGGAGGCAGACCGAAGATGGAGAGATAAGAAGGTAGGTGGGGAGGAGAGTATAGGTGGGGAGGTAGGGAGGAGATATGTCAGTCCAGGGAAGACGGACAGGTCAAGGAGGTCGGATGAGGTTAGTCAGTAGGAAATGGAGGTGCGGCTTGGGGTGGGAGGAAGGGATGGGTGAGAGGAAGAACAGGTTCGGGAGGCGGAGACAGGCTGGGCTGGTTTTGGGATGCACTGGGGGAAGGGGAAGAGCTGGGCTGGTTGTGCGATGCAGTAGGGGGACGGGACGAACTGGGCTGGTTTTCGGATGCAGTGGGGGGAGGGGATGAGCTGGGCTGGTTTTGGGATTCTGTGGGGAAGGGGAGATTTTGAAGCTTGTGAAGTCCACATTGACACCATTGGGCTGCAATGTTCCCAAGCGAAATATGACTTGCTGTTCCTGCAACCTTCGGGTGGCATCATTGTCGCACTGCAGGAGGCCCATGATGGACATGTCATCTAAAGAATGGGAGGGGGAGTGGAAATGGTTTGCGACTGGGAGGTGCAGTTGTTTATTGCGAAACGAGCGGAGGTGTTCAGCAAAGCAGTCCCCAAGACTCCGCTTGGTTTCCCCAATGTAGAGGAAGCCACACTTGGTACAATGTATACAGTATACCACATTGGCAGATGTGCTTAATATGGAAAGTCATCTTGGGGGCTGGGATAGGGGTGAGGGAGGAGGTGTGGGGGCAAGTGTAGCATTTCCTGCGGTTGCAGGGGAAGGTGCAGGGTGTGGTGAGGTTGGAGGGCAGTGTGGAGCGAACAAGGGAGTCACGGAGAGAGTGGTCTCTCCAGAAAGCAGACAAGGGTGGGGATGGAAAAATGTCTTGGGTGGTGGGGTCAGATTGCGGATGGCGGAAGTGTCGGAGGATGATGCGTTGTATCCGGAGTTTGGTGGGGTGGTGTGTGAGAACGAGGGGGATCCTCTTTGGGGTGTGTGGCGGGGGCGGGGTGTGAGGGATGTGTGGCAGGAAATGCGGGAGACGTGGTCAAGGGCGTTCTCGACCACTTTTGGGGGAAAGTTGCGGTCCTTGAAGAACTTGGACATCTGGGATGTGCAGGAGTGGAATGCCTCATCGTGGGAGCAGATACGGCGGAGGCGAAGGAATTGGCAAAAGGGGATGGAATTTTTGCAGATGGGTGGGTAAGAGGAGGTGTATTCTAGATAGCTGTGGGAGTCGATGGGCTTGAAATGGACATCAGTTACAAGCTGGTTGCCTGAAATGGACACTGAGAGGTCCAGGAAGGTGAGGGATGTGATGAAGATGTCCCAGGTGAACTGAAGGTAGGGATGGAAGGTGCAGGTGAAGTGGATGAACTGTTCGAGCTCCTCTGGGGAGCAAGAGGCGGCGCCGATACAGTCATTAATGTAACGGAGGAAGAGGTGGGGTTTGGGACCTGTGTAGGTGTGGAAGAGGGACTGTTCCACGTAACCTACAAAGAGGCAGGCATAGCTGGCGCCCATGCTGGTGCCCATGGCCACCCGCTTTGACTGCAGGAAGTGGGAGGAATCGAAAGAGACGTTGTTGAGAGTGAGGACGAGTTCGGCGAGGCGGATGAGAGTGTCGGTGGAGGGAGACTGGTCGGGCCTGCGGGACAGGAAGAAGCGGAGAGCCTTGAGGCCATCTGCATGCGGAATACAAGTGGAGAGGGACTGGACGTCCATGGTGAAAATGAGTTGTTGGGGGCCAAGGAATTGTAAGTTCTGGAGGAGGTGGAGGGCATGGGTGGTGTCACGAATGTAGGTAGGGAGTTCCTGGACCAAAGGGGAGAAAATGGAGTCCAGAGAGGTGGAGATGAGTTCGATGGGGTAGGAACAGGCTGAGACAATGGGCCGACCAGGGCAGGCAGGTTTGTGGATTTTGGGAAGGAGATAGAAATGGGCCGGGCGGGGTGGGGAATAATAAGGTTGGAGGCTGTGGGTGGGAGGTCCCCTGAGGTGATGAGGTCATGAATGGTTTTGGAGATGATGGTTTGATACTCGGTGGTGGGGTCATGATCAAGGGCGTGGTGGGAGGAGGTATTGGAGAGTTGGCGTTTGGCCTTGGCGATGTAGCGGTTAGTGTGCCGTACTACCACTGCGCCACCCTTGCCTGCGGGTTTGATGGCGAGGTTGGGGTGGAGCTGAGGGAGCGAAGGGCTGCCCATTCTGCAGGGGAGAGATTGGAGTGTGTGAGAGGGGTGGAGAGGTTGAGGTGGTTAACGTTTCGATGGCAGTTGGAGATGAAGAGGTCAAGGGAGGGTAGGAGGCCTGGGGGTGGTGTCCAGGAGGAGGACATGTGTTGGAAGCGGGTGAAGGGGTCAGTGGAGGGAGGGTTAGGTTCCCGTTTGAAGACGTAAGCGTGGAGGCGAAGGCAGTGGAAAAACTGCTCTGTGTCCAAACACGCCTCCTCCCTCACCCCTATCCCAGGCCCCAAGATGACTTTCCATATTAAGCAGAGGTTCACCTGCACATCTGCCAATGTGGAATACTGGGTCCATTGTACCCGGTGTGGCTTCCTCTACATTGGGGAAACCTAACGAAGGCTTGGGGACCGCTTTGCAGAACACCTCCGCTCAGTTCGCAATAAACAACTGCACCTCCCAGTCGCAAACCATTTCCACTCCCCCTCCCATTCTTTAGACGACATGTCCATCCTGGGCCTCCTGCAGTGCGACAATGATGCCACCCGAAGGTTGCAGGAACAGCAAGTCATATTCCGCTTGGGAACCCTCCAGCCTAATGGTATCAAAGTGGACTACACCAGCTTCAAAATCTCCCCTTCCCCCACCGCATCCCTAAACCAGCCAGGTTCGTTCCCTCCCCTCAGTGCATCCCAAAACCAGCCCAGCCTGTCTCTGCCTCCCTAACCTGTTCTTCCTCTCACCCATCCCTTCCTCCCACCCTGAGCCGCACCTCCATTTCCTACCTCCTAACCTCATCCCACCTCCTTGACCTGTCCGTCTTCCCTGGACTGACCTATCCCCTCCCTACCTCCCCACCCATACTCTCCTCTCCACCTGTCTTCTTTCCTCTCCATCTTCTGTCCGCCTCCCCCTCTCTCCCTATTTATTCCAGAACCCTCACCCCATCCCCCTTTTCTGATGAAGGGTCTAGGCCTGAAACGTCAGCTTTTGTGCTCCTGAGATGCTGCTGGGCCTGCTGTGTTCATCCAGCTGCACACTTTATGATCTCTGACAGTCTCTGTGCTGTTTGATGTGATGCAATGCCACCCTCTGCTGGCCTCCACACGCCACTGCACAGGCAGCAGCAGAGCATGAGAACTGTCACGGATTTATTCAGCGAGGGACTTGGAGGGCAACAGCTCACAACACCATCCAAACTGATTTCTTCTTCATGTACTTATCGAAATGTCTTTTAGATGTTGTAACTGCACTCACTTCCACCATTTCATCTGGAATTTTATTCCATACGTGAACCACTCTCTGTAAAATAATTGCCCCTCATGTCTCTTTTAAAATGTTTGATCCTCAAAATTTGAAACATCCCCACAGCCTTGAAATCCTCCATCTCCAAGAAAAGATAACCGACATTCAACTTATTTGTGCACCTCATGATTTAAAAGCCTCAATCAGGTCACCCCTCATCCTCCTGTGCCCAAGTCAGTCAAGTCCCAGCCTGTACAGCCTCTGAAAACACTCTGAAGTGGTGATGGATCCGGACTGAATCAGGCGACAGTGTTGGACCCATGCAGTGTTTTCGGTGTAAGGGAGTAGGTCTACATGTCAGCATTCTGAAACTTGTGAACAAATCCTTCCATGACACTGTCTCTCTATCTCCCCCTCGCTGTCTACATATCCAACCCATCCCATTTGTTCATATTTAAACCGATTCCAGACCATTTCTCTCTGGCAGTGACACCCATGGCACCCCTTGTCCTGGCACAGGCAGCACAGTGGCTCAGTGGTTAGCACTGCAGCCTCACAGCTCCACGGACCTGGGTTCAATTCCAGCCTCGGGCAACTGTCTGTGCGGAGTTTGCACGTTCTCCCCGTGTCTGCGTGGGTTTCCTCTGGGTGCTTCGGTTTCCTCCCACAGTCCAAAGATGCGCAGGCTTGGTGGATTGGCCATGCTAAATTGCCCATAGTGTTCAGGGGTGTGTGGATTACAGGGGGATGGGTCTGGGTGGGATGCTTCAAGGGATAGTGTGGACTTGTTGTGCCCAAGGGCCTGTTTCCACACCGTAGGGAATCTAATCTAATCCTTATATCTCAAACCATCCATTCCCACCGACATTCCCGTAAATCTCTGCTGATCCCTCTCCAGATTAATATTATCCTTCCAATAACAGTGCGACCAGAACTGGACACAGTAATTCAGAAGCTGCCTCACCTACATCCTGTACAATGTGAAAATGACATCCCAACTCCCGAACTCAAAGGTCTGAGCAAAGAAGGTAACGAACTAAATACCTTCTTAACCAGGCTGTCTGTATGTGACACAGAATTCGAAGAATTATACCTGATGGCCTCGTCTCTGTTCTGCAACACTACCAAAGGTCCTCATTTAAATTGTATAAGTCCTGCCCTTGTTTGTTTTACCAAAAGCAATGTCTTGCATTTATGCAAATTAAACACAATCTGCCACACCACAGCCCAGTGAGTGATATTCCCACCGCACCCCCACACAACCCTGACATGTTTTGAAAGACCCTCCCAGCTCCAGAAGGCCTACAAACTCCTGCCTTTATTTTCGTAAAGACCCTGAGCTTGGTTTGCCTTGTGCGGGTAGCAGGAGGCGTGGGGTGGTGGTGGTGGGAGTGTGGATTGCAGACCAGCCTGTGATGGGGAGATTCATTTTCGTCAGGGTAGAGAGTTTGCCAATGGGCACCCAGATGGCCCAAGTTATGCCTGTCTCTTCATTGGGTACGTGGAACATTCCTTTTCCCAGTCCTATTCTGCTACCCTCCCCCACCCACAGCTCTTTCTCCACTGTATCAATGATATCACCAGAGATAGTAGGAACTGCAGATACTGGAGAATCTGAGATATCATCAGTACTGCTTCTCTCTCTCGTCTGGAATTGGAAAGCTTCACATATTTTGCTTCCAACTTCCACCCTGCCCTCACATTCACCTGGTCTATCTCTGACCTTCCCTTCTTCAACATTTCTGTTTCCATTTCTGGGATAGACTGGCCACGAATATTCATTACAAATCCACTGCCTCCCACAGCTACCTGGGCTATATGTCCTCACACCCACCTTCCGATAAAATCCGGTAAATGTCTTGCATTTGTGCAAATTAAACACAATCTGCCACACCACAGCCCAGTGAGTGATATTCCCACTGCACGCCCACACAATCCTGACATGTTTTGAAAGACCCTCCCAGCTCCAGAAGGCCTACAAACTCCGGTCTTTATTTTCGCTGAAACTCCCTCCATCCTGTTCTCTCAGTTCCTCCGTTTCCAGCACATATGTTCAGATGAGGCTAACTTCAACAAGATAGCCTCCGACATGTCCACCTTCCTCCTCAACCAAGGATTCCCCAGCTCCTTTGTTGACAGGGCCCTCAACCAGGTCCGATCCATCTCGCACACTTCTGCTCTCACTCCTTCTCCTTCCTCCCGCAACAGCGATAGGGTTCCCCTTAGCCTCACCAACCATCCCAACAGCATCCACGTCCAGAAGATCATCAGACGCCATTTCTGCCACTTTCAGTGAGATGCCACCACCAGACCACCTCTCCCTTGATAACAAAGTGTGAAGCTGGATGAACACAGCAGGCCAAGCAGCATCACAGGCCTGCCTTGCGCAGGGACCGTTCTCTCTTGGACGCCCTGGTACACACTTCCTTCACCCCCAACAATTCCCCACAGCCCTACGGCCCTTCCCCTGGAACCGGTGAATGTGCAACACCTGCCCATTTACCCCCTCCCTCCCCATTATCGCCAAACATACCTTCCAGGTGAAGCAACACTTCACCCGCACTTCCCAGAATCTCGGCTACTGCATTCGCTGCTCACAACGTGGTCTCCTCTACATTGGGAAATGAAGTGAAGACTTGGTGAATGCGAGGTAGAACATCTATGCTCGGCTTTTAAAATAAAGTCTCTGAACTGCCTGTTGCCTGCCACTTTAATGCACCACCCTGCTCCCTGGGCAACATCTCTGTCTCTGGCTTGCTGCAGTGTTACAGTGAAGCCCAAAGCGAGCTGGAGGAACAACACTTCATTTTCCACTTGGGGACCCTGCAGCCCTCCAGACTCAATATTGAGTTCAATAATTTTAGGGCCTAAACTCTCCCATGTCCCACACCCCACTGCACACACCAGGTCTTATTACCACATACCCTGCCATTACGCACTCCCTGTTGTTAGTCACTAACAGTCCCTATTAGCAACTACTCACCCTCCCAGGCTGATCGTTATTAACTCCTTTGTCTGTCCAACTTCTTTCTCTCTCTTTGGGCCCGAGCATCTCGTTTACTCTCTACCCCACCCACCTCCCTATTCTCAGCATATAAACTGACATTTTCTCAGCCACCATCAATTCTGAGGAAGGGTCACTGAACACCAAACATTGACTCTGTTTTTTTTCCTGCAAAGATGCTGCCAGATCAGCTGAGCTTTTCCAGCAACTTTGTTTTTGATCCTAGCATATAATTTGTTACTGTGTAACATTTAATGCTTTTCGGATGAGGGCAGTCACACCTTAGAGGTGGGAAATAGTGGGCTGCAATATGATCCTTTGGGGTTGGAAATTATGCTCTTTTGTCGTGTCTGGTGTTCAGTAATGTCTAATTGAGATTCTTCAAAGTGCAGAACATGTCTGCAGAATTTCTTTCCCTGACATTGCAGTCTCCAGATACAGTCGGAACTGCTGCTGCTGGAGAAACTGAGAGAACAAAGTATCGAGCTGGATGAACACAGCAGGCCAAGCAGCATCAGAGGAGCAGGAAAGCTGACATTTCGGGTCTGGACCCTTCTTCAGAAATGGGGGAGGGGAAGGGGATTCTGGAGTAAATAGAGTGAGAGAGGGGGAGGCGGAAGGAAGATGGATAAACGAACAGATAGGTGGAGAGGAGACAGACAGGTCAAGGAGGCTGGGACGGAGCCAGTAAAGGTGAGTGTAGGTGGGGAGTTAGGGTGGAGGTTGTCAGTCAAGCGAAGCCGGACAGGCCAAGGAGACAGGGATGAGACTGGTTGGTAGGAGGTAGGGGCGAGGGTTGAGGTGGGAGGAGGGGATCAGTGGGAGAAAGGATGGACAGGTCAGGGAGGCAGGGATGAGCTGGGCTGGTGTTGGGATGCAGTTGGGGGTCGGGAGATTTTGAAGCTTGTGAAGTCCACATTGATGCCATTAGGCTGCAGGGCTTCAAAGCAAAATATGAGGTCCTGTTCCTGCAGCCTTTGGGTGGCATCGTTGTGGCATTGGATGAGGCCCAGGATGGACATGACATCCAGGGTGTGGAGCGTAGATGTTCCACAAAGCGGTCTCTAACGCTCCGCTTGTTTTCCCCAATGAAGAGGAGGCCACATCAGGAACAGGGGATACAATATACATCAGCAGATGTGCAGGTGAACATCTGTTTGATGTGGAAGGTTTTCCTGCGGCCTGGGATGGAGAGTACGGGGTGGTGGGGTAGGGGCAGGTTCCGCACTTCTCGCAGTTGCAGGGAAAAGAGCCGGGTGACATGGAGCTGGAGGGGAGTGTGGAGCAGACAAGAGATTCATGGAGAAAGTGGTTCCTCCGGAAAGCAGGGAAGAGTGGCGTGGGGAAAATATCTTTGGTGGTGGGGTCAGTATGCGGATGGCGCAGGTGCTGGAGGATGATGTGTTGGATCAGGAGGTTGGTGGGAGTGGTCGGGGCGGGTGGGGTACCTAAGGATGAGAAGATTCTGTTTTAGTTTTATTGAGGGGAGGGGGTTTGATGGATGAGTTGCGGAAAACATGAGAGATGCGTTCGAGGGTATTTTCAACCACTGTGGAGGGGGAGTTGCAACCCTTGAAAAACGAAGACATCTGGGATGTCTGGGAGTGGACTGCCTCATATCAGGAACAGATGCAGAGGTGGCAAAGGAATTGGGAATAGAGGATGACATTTTTGCAGGAAGATGGGTGGGAAGAAGTGTATTCTAGGTAGCTGCGGGAGTTGGTAGGCTTCAAATGGATATTAGTTTCCAGGTGGTTTCCAGAGATAGAAATTGTGAATTCTACAATTGTGACTTGATTGAGAAGGACCAGTGTTGAATTTCAGAATTCAGGCCCGGGATAACAGAAAGCACAGCCATTCGTGTTGACTGGAGTAAAATGTGCACCTTATATATGTTTATAAAATCATGAAGGGCATGGATAGGGTGAATAGTCAGCGTCTTTTTCTAGAGTATGTGGAGTCAAACATTAGAAGGCACAGGTTTATGGAACAACGGGAAAGATTTAAAAACCATATGAATGAACTTCCAGATAAAGTGCTGGATGCTTGTGAAAACACCATTTCAAAGGATGGGAATATGTATTGGAAGGGTCCAGAGGAATGTAGGCCGAATGATGGCAAATGGGATGAGATTAATTTCGGATACCTGGGCAGCATGGACATGTGGACCAAAGGATTTGTTCCCATACTGTACATCTTTATGATTCATTCATTTGCTCAGGATCTCTTTGTGATCTTGGATAACCTTGTCTGTCCATGGTTCAAATAATCTAAGTGTCATCCGTAAACTTGCTAACCTTGCCTTCTATAATTTTCATCGAAATCATTCATTTAAATGACAACCAAAAGTAAATCCAGCACCGATCCCTGTGGATCAGTGCTAACCACAGGCTTCCAGTCTGAAGGACAATCCTCCATGACTGCCCTGCCTCCTGCCATAAAGCAGAAACATACACGCACACACGCACATGCACACACTTGCATACACGCACATAGCCGTGGAGATGGAATCATTTTGATGAATAAGCAGTTCAAGGGTTATGGTGAGAAGGCAAGGGAATTGTTTTGAGAAATATGTCAAGCACAATCGAACAGCAGAGCAGACTCGATGGGCCAGATGGCAAATTCTGCTCCAATTTCTTACACTGTCTGGTCTGAAGGTATCGGGAAGATTTGGAGGAGCTAATTTGCTGTGAGGCTAACACACTTTAAGGAGTCTCCCAATTAAGACTGGGATACGAATATATCTTTCTCTTTAACATTGTGCTGTCTGTGGTGTTCTCATCCCCAGGGAATAGTGAACACTGGGTTAGTGAAGATATTCAAGGCGGAGCTCAACTGACCTTTAATGGACAAGACAGTCCATTATTGAGAATAAAAAGGAAAGGAGTGTTCAGCCACAAACAGATCAGCCATGATCTTTCTAAATTAAGCAGCAGTCTCGAGGGTCCAATTGGCAAACTGCAGCTCATATCCTGTTTGTTGTTGTCTCACTCCACCCTTCAAAGCTGTTACAGATGAAAAGGATGTTCCCATTCAAACAGTCATGGTTGCTATCATAGAGACACAGAGATAGACAGCATGAAAACAGACCCTTCGGTCCAACTCATCCATGCCATCCAAATATCCTCAATAAATCTGGGCCCATTGAGAACATAGAACATAGAACAGTACAGCACAGAAAAGGCCCTTCAGCCCACAATGTTGTGCCGACCACTGATCCTCATGTATGCAAACTCAAATTTGTGTGACCATATGCAGGTCCAGCAGTCTCTTAAATGACCCCAATGACCTTGATTCCACAGCTGCTGCTGGCAACGAATTCCATGCTCTCACAACCCTCTGTGCAAAGAACCCACCTCTGACATCCCCTCTATACTTTCCACCAACCAGTTTAAAACTATGACCCCTCGTGCTAGCCATTTCTGCCCTGGGATATAATCTCTGGCTATCAACTCTATCTATGCCTCTCATTATCTTGTATACCTCAATTAGGTCCCCTCTCCTCCCCTTTTCTAAAATGAAAAGAGACCGAGCTCAGTCAACCTCTCTTCATAAGATAAACCCTCCAGTCCAGGCAGCATCCTGGTAAACCTCCTCTGAACCCTCTCCAAAGCATCCACATCTTTCCTATAATAGGGCGGCCAGAACTGGACGCAGTATTCCAAGTGCGGTCTAACCAAAGTTTTATAGAGCTGCAGCAAGATCTCACGACTCTTAAACTCAATCCCCCTGTTAATGAAAGCCAAAACACCATATGCTATCTTAACAACCCTGTCTACTTGGGTGGCCATTTTAAGGGATCTATGTATCTGCACACCAAGATCCCTCTGTTCCTCCACACTGCCAAGAATCCTATCCTTAATCCTGCACTCAGCTTTCAAATTTGACCTTCCAAAATGCATCACCTCGCATTTATCCAGGTTGAACTCCATCTGCCATCTCTCAGCCCATCTCTGCATCCTGTCAACATCGCGCTGCAGCCTACAACAGCCCTCTATACTGTCAACGACACCTCCGACCTTTGTGTCGTCTGCAAACCTGCTGACCCATCCTTCAATCCCCTCATCCAAGTCATTAATAAAAATTACAAACAGTAGAGGCCCAAGGACAAGGCCTGTGGAACACCACTCACCACTGATTTCCAGTCAGAATATTTTCCTTCTACTACCACTCGCTGTCTTCTGTTAGCCAGCCAATTCTGTATCCAAGCAGCTAAGTTCCCCTGCATCCCATTCCTCCTGACCTTCTGAATGAGCCTACCATGGGGAACCTTATCAAATGCCTTACTGAAGTCCATATACACCACATCCACAGCTCGACCCTCATCAATTTTTATAGTCACATTCCCAAAAAACTCGATAAGTTTTGTGAGGCATGACCTACCCCTCACAAAGCCGTGTTGACTATATTTGATCAAGCCATGCTCTTCCAGATGGTCATAAATCCTATCCCTCAGAATCCTTTCTAACACCTTGCAGACGACAGACGTGAGACTTACCGGTCTATAATTGCCGGGGATTTCCCTATTTCCTTCCTTGAAGAGAGGAATTACATTTGCCTCTCTCCAGTCCTCAGGTACGACTCCAGTGGAGAGCGAGGATGCAAAGATCTTCGCAAGTGGCGAAGCAATTGCATTTCTTGCTTCCCAAAGCAGCCGAGGACAAATCTGGTCCGGGCGTGGCGACTTGTCAATCTTAATGTTTGACAAAATTTTCAGCACATCAGCTTCCTCTATCTCTATCCATTCCAGCATGCACACCTGATCTTCAAAGGTTTCCTTCACTACAAAGTTCGTTTCTTTCATAAAGACAGAAGCAAAAAACTCATTTAGCGCTTCCCCTACCTCCTCAGACTCCACACACAAGTTCCCGATGCTATCCTTGATCGGCCCTACTCTTTCTTTGACCATTCTCTTATTCCTCACATAAGTGTAAAATGCCTTTGTGTTTTCCCGGATTCCTTCTGCCAAGCCTTTCTCGTGCCCCTTCCTGGCTCTCCTCAGACCATTTTTGAGCTCCTTCCTTGCCTGCGTGTAATCCTCTCTAGCTGAACTTGACCCTAGCTTCCTCCACCTTATGTCAGCTACCTTCTTCCTTTTCACAAGAAGCTCCACTGCTCTCGTCATCCAAGGTTCCTTTATCTTACCGCTTCTTGCCTGTCTCAGAGGGACATATTTACTCATCACTCGCAACAACTGTTCCTTAAACAGTCTCCACATGTCCATAGTTCCCTTACCATGGAACAATTGCTCCCAGTCCATGCTTCCTAACTCATGTCTAATCGCGTCATAGTTTCCTCTTCCCCAATTAAATATCCTCCCATTTTGCCTAATCCTCTCCTTCTCCATAGCTATGTAGAATGTGAGGCATTTATGGTCACTATCACCAAAATGCTCTCCCACCACAAGATCTGATACCTGCCCCGACTCGTTTCCGAGCACCGTCTAGAATGGCCTCTCCCCTCGTCGGCCTGTCAATGTACTGCATTAGGAAACCCTCCTGAACACACATTACAAAACAGCTCCATTCAAATCTTCTGCTCGAAGGAGGTTCCAATCAATATTAGGAAAGTTAAAGTCACCCATTACAACAACCCTACTGCGTCCACACTTTTCCAAAATCTGTCGACCTATGCTTTCTTTAATCTCCCTGCTGCTACTGGGGGGCCTGTAGTAAACCCCTAACGAGCTGACTGCTCCCTTGCTGTTCCTAATTCCCACCCATACTGACTCGGTCGGCAGATCTTCCTCGACAACGGAAGCTTCTGTAGCTGTGATACCCTCTCTGATTAGTAGTGCAACACCCCCTCCTCTTTTTCCCCTTCCCTATTCTTTTTAAATGTTCTAAACCCTGGAACATCCAGCAACCATTCCTGCCCATGAGAAACCCATGTCTCTGTTATGGCCACAACATCATAGCACCAGGTACTGACCCATGCTCGAAGTACATCACTTTTATTCCTGATACTCCTTGCGTTAAAGTAAACACACTTTGACCGATCCCTTGGTTCCTTCCCACTAGCTGGTCTACCTCTTGCTACTGCCTCACCTGCATCAACGCTCACCTCTGGTATACAGCTCAGGTTCCCACCCCCCGGCCATACTAGTTTAAACCCTCTCGAACTACTCGAGCAAACCTTCCACCCAGGACATTGGTCCCCTTCCAGTTCAGATGCAACCCGTCCTTCTTGTACAGGTCCCACATTCCCCAGAACGCATCCCAATTATCAACATATCTGAAGCCCTCCCTCCTACACCAGCTGCGTAGCCACGTGTTCAGCTGCGCCCGTTCCCTGTTCCTCGCCTCGCTATCTCGTGGCACTGGTAGTAAACCGGAGAACACTACTCTGTTCGTCCTGCTCTGCAGTTTCCATCCTAACTCCCTGAAATCACTGCCAGCATTTGGTCCATTCCTCTCTAAACCATTCCGAAACATATACCCATCCTGATGCCATTTAAATGCTGTAATTGTACCAGCCTCCACCACTTCCTCTGGCAGCTCATTCCATAAACACACCATCCTCTGCATGAAAATGTCGCCCCTTAAGTCCCTTTTAAATCTTTCCCCTCTCCCCTTAAAGCTGTGCCCTCTCGTTTTGGACTCCCCCACCGCGGGGAAAAGACCTTGGCTGTTTACACTCCTGTGTCCCTTATGGCTTTGCAAACGTCTGTAAGGTCACTCGTCAACGATTTTTTTTTATTGCGTACCAATTGTGGCAATTTTTCCACACAGCACCCACAGCCAAAAATGAAATTAACCATAAGCTTATCTATATTTGTGATGTTCTTAAAGGGACAGATGTTAACCAGACTGATAGGAAATCTCCCCTTCTCCTCGATACATGTCCGGGGAAAATTGAGCTCCTGATTGAGAGGGCAGACTAGATTTTTTGCTGCATCTAAAATACAGCATTTCTGACCTTACAGCATTCTACTCAAATGTCAGTCTATATCCTGTGCTTGTTTTTTAAACACTCAAGGATCAGAATCATTGAGAGTACAACCTCTACCTGATGATCTGACAACAAATGGCCCTAATGGTGTAATGCTGAGCTCAGATACTTCTCCACAACCACCTACACACCACAGGAGAGGCCCTGCAACCTTTCCCAGCTGCTGCACAGCGAGTCCTGGTTCATTAAGAAGAAATGCAGAATATAGATAATTATTTAGTTTCAGGTTGGAAAGCAGCGACTAATGGAATTCCTCAAGAAATGTTGTGAGTTCATCAACATTTTACAACCCAGATTAACAATTTCGATGAAGGGCTGATAGGATTGGAGCTCAATGTGCTCGTACAGCATTATAGTCAATCAATAAGATGACAAGTGGAGGGAGGCGATCTACACTGGTGTGTAGACAGGGGGTGTTTGGGAGCCAACTTCCGGCAATGCACATAAAACAGTACAGTGTGGGTTATGGGACACTTGTGTTTTGGGGAAAGGATAAAACAGCAGTAAATTGTATGACTGGAGAAGTAACGCAGAGATCGGTGCTACTGAGTGATTTGTGTGTCCTCGTACAGAAATCATATAAAGTTAGTCTGAAGATGTTGCAAGTGATTTGGAAAGTAAATGGAATAGTGCTGTTTCTTGAAAAGGGTGCTGGGTATGATGTTAGGCATGTTTCCCTGCTTCTGTACAGGGCATTGCTGAGAATCCATCTCATGCTCTGTCTGTAGGTATGATGCCTGAAACTAAAAAAAATCACAATGGCCTTTCAAACTTTTCAAAGATGGTTCTCTATAGACTGTCCTGTGATGAAGGCATGATGTTATGGAGGATTAACAGTTTAGTTCTGAGAACCAGAAATGTTCTTGACTATATTAGAACTTGAGGAGAGTGTAAATGGTGAATACCTGATGGATAATTTGTCTTGATTGGGAGAATACAACTGGAGAAATAATTTAAAATATAAAACAGATTCTGAGGAAGGTTCACTTGACCTGAAACATTAATTCTAATTTCTCTTCATAGATGCTGCCAGGCTGCTGACATTTTTCCACTAATTTCTGTATTTCTTTTGGAGTAAGACACATTCATTTTAATATAGATGTTGTGAAGACATCAAGACGTGTTATTTTTAAATTATGCAGGCACATATAAACATGTCTTTAAATCAAGTCGGCCCTTTTGTTGCTCAGGAAATGACTCTGTGTATGACAGCAGCAATGATGCGTCAACATGGAGCAGGGAATGTGATGGAAACTAATAGCTCGGACAATATTCAAGAGGACCTCACATGTTCATGTTTGGGGGTTGGATAGCATTATTGCGCGATTCAACTCAGAGAGGGGAAAAGAAACGCAACCTACCAGAAATGCAACAGCCTATCGCTCCCTCTCTACTTCCTTGTTCCTCATCGCATCAATGTATGAGAGCTGAAACCGCACTAATCATCTTTACCACTCACGGAGGATTCATCATGAGGATTAATTGGAATCTCCCACTGCCTGGAGCAAAGGGAATTCAGCCAAATCTAATAGTTTCAGGAAATAATCCCATTGCCAACAACTTGTGCGAGCAGAATAAATTTGGAAGCAGAATAACATTTGGGACAATCTCTCACATTTTTCCTTTTATCATGAGTTCAACTGTTACATGGACAAAGTTCTTTCAAATTAATATTTCAGCTTGTCATCAAATATGTGTGTGTGTGTGTGTATGTGTGTGTGTGTGTGTGTGCGTGTGTCTTTCTTCTTTGCATCATAGTTTGAGTAAAATTGGTTTGGTCATAAATGTGTCATTTTAGCAGATTCAAGAAAACTGTCTGACTCTTTCCTTACACTGACCCTGACCCAGCCTGAGACCTATATTATCAGCCACATCTCCAACCTGGCTACATTTAAAATTTGTAGTGATCTGGGGAGAGGTGGGACTGGCAAAGGAAACACTGACCCGGCAAGCCAGTGCGCCAGAGACCAGTAAGCCTGACATGAGAGGTGGATAAGTTGTTGGAGGGGATTCTGAGGGATAGGATTTACATGCATTTGGAAAAGCAAGAAGTGAATAGGGATAGAAAACATTGCTTTGTGCAGTGTAAATCACATCTCACTAACTTGATTATTTTGAAGAGGTGATAAAGAAGGTTGATGAAGGCAGTGTGGCAGACATTTTCCAAATCGGCTTCAGGAAGGTGTTCCATAACGTTCCAAATGGTAGACAGATTAGTCATGGGTAATCACATGGGATCCGGGGGAGCAAGCCAATTGAATTCAAAATTGGCTTGAAGGCAGGGGATTGTTTTACAGACTGGAGACTAGTGACCAACGGTGTGCCACAAGTATCAGTGCTGAGTTCACTGCTTTCCATCATTAATATAAAGGGTTTGGATGTGAATGTCAGAGACATGGTTAGTAAGTTTACAGATGACATCAAAAAGTGGCGCCGTGGACAGATTATCTCAGAGTGCAAAGGGATATTGATCAGATGGGCCAATGTGCCAGGGTGTGGCTGATGGAGTTTAATTTAGATAAGTGAGAGGTTTTGCATTTGGTAGAGTAAAGCAGGGCAGGACTTTGTGCCCCACACCTCAGGAAGGACATACTAGCCCTGGAGCGTGTCCAGCGGAGATTCACACGGATGATCCCTGGAATTTTAACGTATGATGAATGGCTAAGGATCCTGGGATTGTACTCATTAGAGTTTAGAAGGTTGAGGGGTGACCCAATAGAAACTTCCAAAATAATGGATGGCTTAGAAGGGGTGGACGCTAGGAAGTTGTTTCTGTTAGGCGGGAGACGAGGGGAGACTAAGTTGTTTCTGTTAGGCGAGAGGAGAGCGAGAGACAGACAGCGCGCTAGGAGGTTGCTGGGAAGGTAACGTTTTTTGTTCCCACTTTAAAAAGCTTACCTCGAGCGGGAGCTGTCTTCATTTATTTGGGCAGGAAAAAGAATGGAAGGGCGATAGTCATTGGGGATTCAATTGTAAGGGGAATATATAGGCGGTTCTGCGGTCGAAAACGGGACTCTCGAATGGTATGTTGCTTCCAGGTGCACGGGTCAGGGATGTCTCCGATCGGCTTCACAACATTCTGAAGTGGGAGGGCGAACAGCCAGTTGTCGTGGTGCGGATAGGCACCAACGATATAGGCAGAAAACGGGATGAGGTCCTACAAGCAGAATTTAGGGAGTTAGGAGACAAGTTAAAAAGTAGGACCTCAAAGGTAGTAATCTCAGGATTGCTACCAGTGCCACGTGCTAGTCAGTGCAGAAATGAAAGAACAGCGAGGATGGATGCGTGGCTTGAGAGATGGTGTAGGAGGGAGGGGTTCAGATTTTTGGGACATTGGAACCGGTTCTGGGGAAGATGGGACTATTACAAATTGGATGGTCTACACCTGAGCCGGACTGGAACCAATGTCTTTGGGGGTACTTTTGCTAATTCTGTGGGGGAGCATTTAAACGAATGAGACAGGGGGATGAGAACCAAATATTGGACAGAAAAGAGGTAGGAACGAACGCCTGTAGGGAACTAGTTAATGGAGTCAGTGTGACTAAAGGGATTAGTGGTCAGGGAGCAGATGATGAACACAAGGGGACAGGTGGTCTGAGGTGAATTTGTTTTAATGCGAGAAGTGAAGTTGATAAGGCAGATGAGCTCAGGGCTTGGATCAGTACCTGGAAGTATGATGTTATTGCTATTATTGAGGCTTGGTTGAGGGAAGAGTATGCTCGGCAACTAGTTGTCCCAGGATATCGATGCTTCACTGGGGTTAGAGAGGGAGATAAAAGGGGTGGAGGAGTTGCAGTACTTGTCAAAGACGATAACACAGCCGTACTGAAGGAGGGCCCCATGGAGGACTCAAGCAATGAAGCAATATAGGTAGAACTCAGAAATAGGAAGGATGCAGCAACAATGTTGGGGCTGTACTACAGGTCTCCCAACAGCGAGCGTGAGATAGCGGTGCAAATATGGAAACAGATAATGGAAAGGTGTAGGAGAAACAGGCTGGTGGTGATGGGAGATTTTAATTTTCCCAACATTGACTGGGATTCACTCAGTGTTAGGGGTCAAGACGGAGCATAATTTGTCAGGTGTGTCCAGGAGAGTTTTCTCAAGCAGTATGTATGTAGTCCAACTCGGGAAGGGGCCAACCTGGACCTGGTGCTGGAGAATGAATCCGGCCAGGTGGTTGATATTACAGTAGGGGACTACTTTGGAAATGTCGACCACAATTCCGTAAGTTTTACAATACTCATGGACAAGGATGAGAGTGGTCCTAAAGGAAGAGTACTAAACTGGGGGAAGGCTGGCTATACCAAGATTCGGCAGGATCTGAGGAATGTAGATTGGGAGAAACTGTTTGAAGGTAAATCCACATTTGATATGTGGGAGGCATTTAAGGAGAGATTGATAAGCTTGCAGGAGAGACATGTTCCTGTGAAAATGAGGAGTAGAAATGGCAAGATGAAGGAACCATGGATGACAGTTGAAATTGTGAGACTAACGAAGAGCAAAAAGGAAGCATACATGAGGTCTAGGCGGCTGAAGACAGACGAAGCTTTGCAAGAATATCGGGAATGTGGATTGAAACTGAAACAAAGGATTAAGAGGGCTAAGAGAGGACATGAGATATTGCTGGCAAACATCGTTAAGGAAAATCCCAAAGCCTTTTATTCATATATAAAGAGCAAGAGGGTAACTAGAGAAAGGATTGGCCCACTTAAGGACAAAGAAGGAAAGTTATGTGCTGATTCAGAGAAAATGGGTGACATTCTTCATGAGTATTTTGCATCGGTATTCACCAAGGAGAAGGACATGACAGATGTTGAGGTTAGGGATAGATGTTTGCTTACTCTAGGTCAAGTTGACATAAGGAAGGAGGAAGTGTTGGGTATCCTAAAAGTCATTAAGGTGGACAAGTTCTCTGGTCCGGATGGTATCTATCCCAGGTTGCTGAGGGAAGCGAGAGAGGATATAGACTTGGCCTTAACAGATATTTTTGCAGCATCCTAAGACACGGGTGAGGTCCCGGAGGACTGGAGACTTGCTAATGTTGTCCCCTTGTTTAAAAAGGGCAGCAAGGATAATCCAGGTAATTATTGACCGGTGAGCCTGACATCAGTGGTAGTGAAGCTACTGGAGAAGATACTGAGGGATAGGATCTATTTCCATTTGGAAGCAAATTGGCATATCAGTGATAGGCAACATGGTTTTGTGCAGAGAAGGTCATGTTTTACCAACATAATAGTATTCTTTGAGGACGTGACAAAGTTGATTGATGAGGGAAAGGCTGTAGATGTCATGTACATGGAATTCAATAAGGCATTTGATAAGGTTTCCCATGGCAGGCTGATGGAGAACATGAAGTCACATGGGGTCCAGGTTGTGCTAGCTAGATGGATAAAAAACTGGCTAGGCAACAGGAGACAGAGTGTTGTAGTGAAAGGGAGTTTCTCAAATTGGAGACCTGTGGCCAGTGGTGTTCCACAGGGATCTGTGCTGGGGCCACTGTTGTTTGTGATATGTGTAAATGATTTGGAGGAAGATGCAGGTGGTCTGATCAGCAAGTTTTCAGATGACACTAAGATTGGTGGAGTAGCTGATAGTGAAGGGGTCTGTCAGATATTACAGCAGAATATAGACAGACTGGAGAGTTGGGCAGATAAATGGCAGATGGAGTTCAATCCGGGCAAATGCGAGGCGATGCATTTTGGAAGATCAAATTCAAGGGTGAACAATACAGTAAATGGAAAAATCTGAGGGAAAATGAATGAACAGAGAGACCTGGGTGTTTAGGTCCATTGTTCCTTGAAGGTGACAACGCAGGTCAACAGGGTGGTCAAGAAGGCATATGGCATGAATTCCTTCATTGGGCGGGGTATTGAGTACAAGAGTTGGCAGGTCATGTTGCAGTTGTATAAGACTTTGGTTCGGCCACATTTCGAGTACTGTGTGCAGTTCTGGTCGCCACATTACCAAAAGGATGTGAATGTTTTGAAGAGGGTGCAGAGGAGGTTCACCAGGATGTTGCCTGGTATGGAGGGTGCTAGCTATGAAGAGAGGTTGAGTAGATTAGGATTATTTTCATTAGAAAGACAGAGATTGAGGGGGGCCCTGATTGAGGTCTACAAAGTCATGAGGGGTATAGACAGGGTGGATAGCAAAAAGCTTTTTCCCAGAGTGGGGGATTCAATTACGAGGGGTCATGAGTTCAAAGTGATAGGAGGAAAGTTTAAGGGAGATATGCGTGGAAAGTTCTTTACACAGAGGGTGGTGGGTGCTTGGAACACGTTGCCAGCGGATAGTAGACGCAGGCACATTAGCGTCCTTTAAGATATATTTGGACAGGTATATGGATGGGCAGGGAGAAAATGGACCCAGACCGTTAGAAAATAGATGACAAGTTAGACAGAGGATCTTATGGATGTGAGTTTGCTCGCTGAGCTGGAAGGTTAGTTTTCAGACGTTTCATCACCATTCCAGGTAACATCATCAGCGAGCCTCCGATGAAGCGCTGTGTTATGTCCCGCTTTCTATTTATCTGGTTAGGTTTCCTTGGGTTGGTGATGTCATTTCCTGTTCTTTTTCTCAGAGGATGATACATTGGCTCCAAATCAATGTGTTTGTTGATGGAGTTCCGGTTGGAATGCCATGCTTCGAGGAATTCTCGAGCGTGTCTCTTGTTTGGCTTGTCCTAGGATGGATGTGTTGTCCCAATCAAACAGGACAAATGGACAATCAAATGGACAAACAGGCAGAAAGCTAGCCACCAGGATACATGAACATCGACTGGCCACAAAAAGACATGACCCACTATCACTAGTATCCTTACATAGAGATGAGGAAGGACACCACTTTGATTGCAGAACAAGCCGTGCCCCTGGGGAAGCTGTTTCATTCCAGTCACAACTCTGACACCTACCTGGCAATGTGGACAATACTCAGCTGTGCCCAGTCCCCTAAGAGGAGAATAGTTACAATCTGACCAACTGCCACACCCTCAGTCTCACCAAGATCGTCGAATTGTTGGAAGTTGTTTTTGACAGAGCTGTCAGAGAGCACAGAAATAACCTGCTCAGTGTGGTTTCTGATGGGTCTCCATGTGGACATGGTGCTGTTGTGGAAATATCATTAGATTACTGATCCAGACCAGGCTAATGCTTTGGCAGCCAAGGGATGTTAAGAACAATTAACAAAATACCAAAATTTCAAACCTGGTGTCAGTAAAAGTGGGCCTTGAAGCCAACATCGATTGTAAAAACCAATGGGCTTCAACAATGTACTTTCAGGATGCAAATCTCCTGTGCTTTCCTTGTATGTCCTAAAAGTGACTCCAGACCCGTGTTGAACTCTTCAATGGTCTCTGAAACAGGACAGGCTGCAACATTACCTGCCAATTTTTATACTCAATGCCCAGGCCAATGAAGGCCGGCATGTCATATGCCTTGTTGACTACCTTTTCCACCTGCGTAGCCACTTTCAGTGACCTGTGTACCTGGACACCCAGATCCCACTGCCTATGGGTGTTCTTCAGGGCTCTGCCATTTACTGGATATTTTCCGTCTGGATGAGACCTTCCAAAATGCATTACCTCACATGTTTCCAGACAGAACTCCATCTGCCATCTCTCTGCCCAAGTCACCAACCTATCGATATTCAGCTTTGTCCTTTGACGGTCCTCATCACTGTCCGCAATTCCAACAACCTTTGTGTCATCAGCAAACTTACTAATCAGACCAGTTATATTCTCCTCCAAATTATTTATATATATATGTTACAGACAGCAAAGGTCCCAACACTGATTCCTGAGGAACGCCACACTTTTGATCTCAATATGACCCAAACTATCTACACACCCTTCCCCAGACTCATCTTCCACCACGCCCTTCTCCACGGTAAATACTGACACAAAGTGCTCATTTAATACCTCGCCATACTCCTCTGGCTCCACATATAAATTCCCTTCCCTGTCCTTGAGTGGGCCATCCCTCTGCCTGGCTACCCTCTTGCTCTTTGTATGTATATATGGGATTTTCCTTAATCTTGTTGGTCAATGACTTTTCATGACCCCTTGATAGCCGCCCTGACTCCTCATTTAAATTTCTTTCATCTTTCCTTCTCTTCTACCCTCTCTTCGTGTATTCCCAGCCTCCTGCCCTTAATAAATGCTTCCTTTTTCTTTTTAATTAGGCTCACAATATCTCCCATTATCCAAGGTTCTCTAAACTTGCCGTACTTTCCCTCATCCTTACAGTAACGTACTTGTCCTGACTTCCCAGCAACTTACACTTTCAAGCCTCCCACATACCAGATGTGAATTTGCCCTCAAACATCTGTCCCAATCTACATTCTTCAGTTCCTGCCTAATATTGTTATAATTAGCCTTTCCCCAATTTAACACCTTCACTCGATAACTACAACTATCATTATCCATCAGGACCCTTAATCTCACTGAATTGTGATCACAGTCTTTGAGCTATTCCCTTATTGAGACATCGACCAACTGGGCAGGTTCATTCCCCAATACTAGGTCCAGTACGGTCCCCTTCCAAGATGGACTGTCGACATCGTGATTTAAAAAGTCCTCCTGGATGCTCTTTACAAACTCTGCCCCATTCGAGCCCAAAGCACTAAGTGAGTCCCAGTCAATGAATGGGAAGTTAAAATCACCCACAACAACAACCTTGTACTTTTACATCTTGCCAAAGTCTGGCTACAAACCTGTTCTTCTATCTCCTGCTGACTGTATGGAGGCCTATAGTAAACCCCAAACATTGTGACTGCACCCTTCCTGTTCCTGAGTTCTAACCATATTGCCTCGCTGTATGAGCCATCCAAGGTGTCCTCCCATGGTACAGCTGTGATATTCCCCTTAGCAAGTAGTGCAACTCCCCCACCCATTATCTACCTGCCTCAATCCTGCCTGAAACACCTGTATCCTGGAACGTTAAGCGATCAATCCTGTCCCTCCCTTAAGCAAGTCTCTGTAATAGCAACAACATCATAGCTCTAAGTACTAATCCAAGCTCCAAGTTCTTCTGCCCTACCTGCCCTACACTTCTTGCATTGAAACAGGTGAACTTCAGTCTACTCCATCCGCTTTGATCAGCAACCATTCCCAGACTGTTCTTTCTCTGAGTCTTACTGGCCCTATTCTCCAGTTCCCTTTCAGTCCATTCACTTTGCATTGATTCCCACACCCCTGCCAAGCTAATTTCAATCCTCCTGAGTGACACCAGCAAACCTCCAAGCCAGAATATGCACCTAACATTTTCAAATCCCGAAACTTCAGCTTTCCTGAACCTCTGATACTGCCTGGCCTATTGTGATCATCCAACTCTCCACCTTGTTATCTCAGATTCCAGCATCGGCTGTTCCTACTATCTCTGAGGAAGTTCTGGAATGAAACCAGTTCACTTGATGACCATTGTCAGTACTGGCCTCTCCCTGGTGCATACATGGCACACTCTCTCAGTGTTGAAAATGCCTTCCTTTCCTTAGTTTATTTTCCTGGCTGATAAACCGTTATATCTCTGCACGGTCACAATGAACTGAAATTTTAATGTGCCCACACTGAATAGAAGCAGTTGACAATGTAATTGCACAATTTTCTGTACCACAGTCACAGTAACAGCAACACCACTATTGCTGCTGGAGTTGACAGGGGATGTTGGGGATGAGATGGCCTTGTGGAATTATTTCTAGACTATTAATCCAAGGATCCAGGTAATGACCCACACCCCAATTCAAATCCCGCCACGGCAGATTGTGGAATTTGAATTCATTGAAATACCTGGAATGATGAAACTATTACGCCATCATTGATCATTGGGAAAAAAAACACCTGGCACACTAATGGCCTTCAGGGAAGGAAATGTGCCGCCCTTACCTGGCCTGGCCTACATGTGACTCCAGACCAACAGCAATGTGGTTGACTCTCAACTGCCATTTGGAATGACCAAACCAGCCACTCAGTTATATCAATTACCACAAAGTCTCACAGAAATGACACAGGACAGACCTATTTACAGCAATACACAGCATGTGTACAGTAGAGATGCAAGAAAAAAGCTCATAAACACCTTCTCAAGGGCAACGAGGAAAGGGAAGTAAATGCTGGCCCAGCCAGTCACACCCACAAACCATGAATGCATAAAGAAGATGCCCACATTCAGGAAAGACAGACTGAGGTGACACAGCTTACTTTAAGCAGGACTCAGAAGTATATCTACATGGGCATGATGTTCAGGAATATGAGAAAAGGCAAAAAAAAGTAATTAATTTCACATTTTATTTCCATCCCACCTGATCATCAACAATCCCTTTTTTTGCTTATATTTTTCTCTCGCTGTCTCTTTCTCAAGTTATTCAACTCATTCTTTCCCCCTTCAAAACAAATATCCCTGTCACCACCATAAATCACAATATTTGCCAGCAGATTTCAGTTCTGATGTTTGTTCAGTCGACTTAAAATGTTAACTTCGCTTTTATTTCATCAGAGCCTGCCAAACTGTTCACTTTCCTCAGCACTTTGATTTATTTTTGTTTCAGATCTCTAACATACTTCTTTCTTTGGTTTTACTGTTTTTTGTTAAATAAATTTCACGGGATGACGAAATCGTTGGCAAAAGAAGCATTTGATGACCATCATTAATTACCTTTAGCTGTGACCATTCTACAAGGCAGTTTGAAGCCAAACACATTTTGTGGGTCTGAATTCACCCTTAATCCAGCCCGGGTAGTAACGTTAGATTTCTTTACCAGAGGAGATCAGTGAAATGAGATAGGTTTTTTTGACAAATTGCTGCTGGTTTTATGGTTGCTATTAGTGAATTTGGCCTTGGTTACAATTCTTGTCATTAGAATGAAAGTCCTACCACCAATTGTGGTAGGATTTGAAACAGTATCTATCGTGTAATAACCAGTGTCTCTGCATGACCTGCTGAGTGACTTAACTACTCTAACATGGTGTCCCTATCGCTAGTTACTTTGAAAATAAGAACAAGGGTGTGATCAAATTATTTGTAACTTCAAAGACTGGTCAGAAAACAGCTGGAACCATAAAGTCTTAATTTTACCAAGGCATTGATAATGTTTTATCCAGCCACAGCGCAGAGGCAGAGGGGGAGAGTGCAGATATTATGGAGCTGGTGTTTGACAAATTTGTTGATGGATACAATAGTAAGACATAAATCAAAAAACACCCTCAATGTTGTGTGCAAGCCTTGTTCTCAGACGCTTGTGAAGGATGAGTCTAAAATTCATGGACAATAAAGCGAGGTTTTAATTGAAACTGAAGATAGTTGTTGGCAGCTTTTCCAAATACAGGTAACAGAAACGGCAACAAAGTTGTATATGCCTTACAGCAGTAGTGACTGGACAGAGATAGAAAGGCTTACCAGGAACACCAACAACAGCGAGAATGGGATAGTAACCAGCCTGAATAATCATCAGTACACCTAGTATTCGAAGTGGTAACGTTGACCAAGATGCGGTAAGATAATAAAGACCCGAGGATAAACCCCTGCCCATTGTTGTCACATTCCAATCCCTTGCTCTCACATTCTGATCCATTGTTGTCACATTCCAGTCTATTGTTCTGAGATTCTGATCCATTGTTGTAACATTCCAGTCTATTGTTCTGAGATTCTGATCCATTGTTGTAACATTCCAGTCTATTGTTCTGAGATTCTGATCCATTGTTGTAACATTCCAGTCTATTGTTCTGAGATTCTGATCCATTGTTGTAACATTCCAGTCTATTGTCCTCAGATTCTGATCTCTCCACCCCCTCTCTCTGCAGCTGCCGATCCCTGTTAGTGCTGTCGCTGATGCTCCCGCTTATACTATGGGATAAGTCATTGAACAGATCGCCTTCGTTATAGGAGAGGGAAAGCTTTCTGTGACGCAGTTACAATCCATAGAGACTGACATCAATCAGAGTCACTGAACAAATAGTTCCAGTTAACCCCTTTCAATACACCTTCAGTGAACCTTTGGTTCACAATTGAAACTGGGCTGGATTGGATGTTAACATCGTTGGCTATTTGTCGTATATTCCATCACCAATTGCTCTAAAGATGTAGTGGTGAGGGAGAATGTTGGATGTTTTCATTTTGCAGGTTAAGTGGCTCTGCCTTGCTGTCCACGTGCAATGCTGTAACCACCTGCATCAATACACTACCTGCCCACAAAATAATGTCATTACTGTGCTGATTGTAGAAAAAAAATGCTGGAGAAAAATTGGGTTGGCCTTGCAGAGAAAGTGTGGATTTTTCACTGCTGTAATAAAACAACATTGTATGTTGAAGATACAAAGTTCTTCATTGCAGTTTATGTGCTTTAAAGCAGTAACATTTACATTTCTTGATTCAAGTGACCTAAACTAAAATCAAATGTGGTGTGTACGATGATGTTGTTCATTAAAGCCCATGGACGAAAGAGCCAGGGACAGAATGATTCTATGCGGGTGCAGCCATGAAAGGTCTGATATATTCTGAAGTACGAGCCAATGGCACTTGTTTGTCTGTTCCATCAACTGTGTTCAGAAAGTTTTTCAAAATAGCATCACTCACACAGTATGAGCACTTACTCAGCCTTGGACAGCCCAGCTGTCTCTGAAAACATCCAGGATTTTTCACATGGTCAGTGCAAGATTATTCCAGCTGTTTATCGCCATTATTTTAATGGAACCAATAAAATGGATACAGCTTTCTCTTCATTAGAATAAAGTATTTTAGCTGTTATGGTGTCATTCCTCAAAAGAAGAATAAACTCCTTCTTCCCATGTACACACTTTGAGAATGTATTTGTTTTCCTGCCAGTTCTTAATCCCCACTCCCCTCCAGTGCTGTTTCCATGATGTGGTTCCATGTTTGTGCCACTCAAATATGCATTTCCAAAGAGAATGGTTCTGTTTGAGCCAGGATTGTGAATGCTCACAAACTAATAGGCCATATTGACAGGGGGCTAAAATATTACTGATCCAACTGTACTGAAACCGATTCCTCAGCACCGTTTCACAGTCCTCAATTCCTGCAAAAGTCTATGTCATTATTCCAAAATATGTGGGCACCATTCAGGTTTAGCTGATGAATGGCTAACTAGAATAGTTCTTCAACGTTGTCCGGCAGGAGTTATCTCCAACAGGAGGAAATCCAAAAGCACTACCTTGATATTCAATGAGATAATCAACTTCTAGTGACAAATATCCTGTGTGTAACTATTCATCAGAAATTCATCAAAACATCGAGTCAGAAAGTTGTGAAGAATGGAAAGAGGCATCAGCTCACTTCATCCATACCAATTACATATACCCAATAAATCTTGTCCCATTTGCTAACTTTTGACCCATATCTTTCTAAACCTTTTCTAATCACATACCCATCTTTTCAAATGTTGTAATTGTACCAAACTCCATTACTTCCCCTTGCAGCTCATTCCACACACTCACCTCCCTCTGTGTGAAAAAGTTACCCCGGAGGTTCCTTCTAAATCTTTTCCAGCTCACCTTAAACTCGCACCCTCTAATTTTGGACTCCCCGACCCCGCTGACAACACCTTGTCTGGATACCCTATCTATTCTCCTCGTGATTTTATAAATCTCAGTAAGGTCACCCCTCAGCTTCTGAATCTCCAGGCAAAAGCCTATTCAGTTTCTCCCTGCAGCTCAAACTTTCCAACCGTGGCAACATTCTTATAAATCTTTTCTGAACCTTTTCAATTTTCACAACATCCTTCCGATAGCAGGGAAACGAGAATTGCATGCAATATTCCAAAAGTGGCCGAAATGGTGTACAGCCGCAACAGGACCTCCCAACAACTACACGCAATGCACTGGCCAATAAAGGCAAGTTGTACCAAATGCAACAGGAGAAGACTCCCAACTTTAAGGTCATTTAAATGGTCATTGGATAAACATGTGGATGATAATGGAATAGTGTAGTTTAGATGGGCTTCAGATTGTTTCACATTTCGACTCAACATCGAGGGCCGAAGGGCCTGTACTGTACTGTAATATTCCATGTTCTATGTTAAATGCTTTCTTTACTATCCTATCTATCTCTGAATCCACTTTCAAGGTACCAAGCACCTGCACACCAGGACTCATTGCTCAGCAATACTCCCCACGGCCTTACCATTTAGAGTACAAGTTCTGCCCTAATTTGATTTCCAAATGCAACACCTCGGATTTATTCAAATTAAATCTACCTACCATTCCTTGGTCCATTGTCCCATCTGATCAAGATCCCATTGTACTCTGAAGTTACCTTTTTCAGTGTCCACTACATTTCCAATTTGGTGTAATTCTAGCTGGAATTTTTCAAGGTCAATTAATGCCGGTCCAGCTACACTAAAATCCCAAATGAATTTAAAAAAAAGTCTGATTTTCCAGAAAAAAATATTGATCTATAGAGCTAATTGCTGTCTTTGAGGTTGTGGGAGATATTTGCAAAATGCAGTTCATGCATAATATGAAAGAAAAAGACAAATCACAGCTCACATCACAGATAATTAAAGATAACCCAGCATTTTTTGAAGCAGCTGGAGGAGCACTCAAAATGCCATGCCTAGTGGGTGTCGACTTCAAGATAAGTGTGATTAATGTAGTTTTGTTTTTTTTGATTGGAATAGACATGTTGAGCTGAAGGTCCTGTTTTTATGCTGAATGACTCTCTGACCTTAATTTTTGAAAACAGAAAAAGCAGTCTCACAATTTCCATAATATGCCAGCTTTTGTGCTCCTGAGATGCTGTTTGGCCTGCTGTGTTCATCCAGCTTCACACTTTGTTATCTTAGATTCTCCAGCATCTGCAGTTCCCATTATCTCTGATCACAATTTCCATATGTTGTGAGCATCAAGTGATGAGGATTACAATCTCCAAGACCACACAGCATCCTGGCTTGAATTTATATCATTGTCCATTCACTGACACTTCTTCAGAATCCTGAACGTCTCCATGAAACATATGTCAGTGTCCCTGGTTTTCACCATCATATTCTGAATGGAAATTAGACAGAGGCAATAAATACTGGTCTTGCCAACAAAAGTCATCTCAACAGTACAAATAAAAGTAATCTGTACTATTAAAGACATATATTCAGGCCAACCTGTTTACTAAAGCAGTTTTATTGAGATTTTAACATTGTTCTATGTCTCTGATCTTCCTGAAAAACCATGAAGCTTTCCTGAGTATTTTCATAGTGTCGTTTAAAAATCGTATTTGGAAGTTCTACCCATCATTCTGAAAGGCAGCGCCTTCGTGGCCATTTGAAAACTTGGATCAGGAGTAAGTGATTAGAAAAATCAAACCAAGTCCGCCATGCGGTGAGCTCTTGAATGATGTGGCCTCAAATAAACGTTCCTCTCCACCCCTTATAACATTGGTGTGTTATTCTTAGTCAAGAATCTGCCTGCCTCTCCCTTAAGAATATTCAATGATTTATCCTCCATCTCTCTCTGGGAAGACTTACATAAGCACACAATCCTTTGAAAGGTAAAAGAAATCAGTCACCATTGTCTAACTGAGATATTCTCCAGTTTATAGTCCATCCACTGGTGGTAATCTCTTGCACAAATAGAAATAATGTTTCAGCATTCAACTTGAAAAGACTGCTCGGAATATTTTGCATTTAGACAAGATCATGTTTCATTCGCTGAAAGTTCAATAAATCCAGGGCCAGTCTGGTCATGATTTCCTCTGAAGATAAATACTTCTCAAAGGAATCACTTCAGTCAATCATCTCTGGATGGCTTTGGATTTCATCATGCACACAGTCTAATACAGTCTCACCATTACCCTGGAAAAGTGTCCAAAAACGGCCCTCTTCGGCCTTGAAACTGCTCGACCATGTCCTGCAGCAAGGTACTACAGCCACATCACCTTTCTTAGTACCTGCCCACGGAACCAGATCATCCCCAATGGACTACAGTCCACATTCAAGCCTTCCCAATTTGGCCCCAAACGTGACAATGTCTACATCCAGAACGTTAAGACACTTCAGAAGTGTTTCTCCCTACGACTCCTGAAACACACACTCGCAGCAATGCGTCGGCAACTCCAGGCACTGTAATCCAGCATAACTCAGCTCACAGCCTCCCTCTCTCAGACATGCAAAGGAACTCTCCTGTTTTTTATTCTTTGTGGCATCCAGAACCTGAACTCACAATTCTACTCAGCTTTAGTGGGCACTAAAAACCATAAGTACAGTGAACTTACTGGTGCTCACCATCCAAAACGGGTAACCTACATCTCCCAAAACCCCAACCCTGCCCAGGAACTCCCTGACAATATGCCCACCAGCACTGGCCATATGGCCACTCTCGGAGCAACCAGGGATGACGTTACATCGTCCGCCACCGGATACACTGTTTCCGGGACAGCGAATGCCACAGCTGCCATTTCCGAGTCCAACACCACAGAAACTGAGGAGACTCCTGCCGTCACTGTTGCTGCCTCCTCCGACACCACTCCTCCCACCACCAAGGCAAACGGTGCTCCACCCACCACCGGTGCAACTCCGCCCATGCCAATGCAACTCTGCCCACTGCCGACGCAACTCCACCCACAACCATATCCAACGTCACTCTGCTCACAGCCAGCAGCTCCAGAGGAGACAGAAATACTGAGCCCTGTCGAGTCTTCACCATCCCCACAGACCTCCCCCGTACTTAGGGCAAACGATCAGTCCCCAGTAAAGGGCTCACCCTTGTCCCCCTCCACCCACACGTCAGTCAATTAGGTCACGCTTGGACGTTGAGTAGTTTTTCCGCTGCCACTGCCTCCATGCTTACTTCTCTAACCGTGAGCCTAACCCTCCCTCTGCTGACCCCTTCATTCACCTCCAATGCACCCACTCCTCCTGGGCACCATCCCAAGGACTCCTACCCTCCCTCGACCTCTTCATCGCCAACTGCCATCGTGAGATCAAACGCCTCAACCTCTCCAACCCTTGCACCCACTCCACCCTCTTCCCTGCAGAACGTGCAGCATTCCACTCCAATCCCAACCTCACCATAAAACCCATGGACAGGGGAGGCGCAGTTGTGGTATGGCACACTGACCTCTACATCGCTGACGTTACACACCAACTCTCCAACACCACCTCCTACTGCCCCCTTAATCATGACCCCACGCCCAACCACCAAACCATCATCGCCCAAACCATCCACAACCTCATCACCTCAGGTGACCTCCCACCCACAGCCTCCAACCTCATCATTCCCCAACCCTGCAACAGCCGCTTCTATCTCCTTCCCAAAATCCACAAACCTGCCTGCCCTGCTCGACCCATTGTCTCTGCCTGCTCCTGCGCCACCGAACTGGAATTCATTTTATCACCCTTAGCCCAGTAACTCCCTACCTACGTCTGTGACCCCACCCACGCTCTCTATTTCCTACAAAACTTACAATTCCCCAATCTCCAACACCTCATCTTTACCATGGACGTCCAGTCCCTATACACCCGCATTTCCCATACAGATGGCCTAACGGCCATCCGCTTCTTCCTATCCCACAGACCCAACCAGTGACCTCCGGTGACACCCTCATCCGCCTTGCCAAACTCGTCCTCACCCTCAACAACTTCTCTTTCAATTCCTCCTACTACCTACGGACAAAGCGGGTGGCCTGGGTACCTGCATGGACCCAAGCTGTGCCTGCCTCTTTGCAGGTTACGTGGAACAATCCCTCTTCCATACTTACGAAGGCCCTAAACTCTACCTCTTCCTCCATTACAAAGATGACTATATCGACGCCACCTCATGCATCCACGAGGAGCTCAAACAGTTCATATACTTCATTGACACCCTCCATCCCACCTTTAAGTTCACCTGGACCATCTCTAATGCCTCTCCCTCTTTCCTGGACCTCTCTGTCTCCATCTCCAGCACCCACCCAGAAACCAATATACATTTCAAGTCCACTGACTCCCACAGCTACCTGGAATACACCTCCTCCCACCCACCTTCCTACAAAAATGCCATCCCCTCTTCCCAATTCCGCCGCATCTGCTCCCAGGATGAGGAATTCCACCCCCTGCACATCTCAGATGTCCTCGTTTTTCAAGGAACTCAACCTCCCCCCACTCAGTGGTCAAGAACTCCCTCAACCGTGTCTCCCACATTTTGCACAACTCATCCCTCACACCCCGTCCCCACCCTTATCTGCTTTCCGGATGGATTACTCTCTCTCTCTGTGACTCTCTTGTCCGTTCCACACTCTCCTCTAGCCCCACCACACCCGGCACTTTTCCCTGCAACTGCAGAACGTGCTCCAGCTGCCCCTAACCCTCCCCCCTCACCTCGATCCCAGGCCGCACATCTGCTAATGTGGTTGACTGCATCCGGTGTTCCCGTTGTGGCTCTGCTGCATCGGAGAAACCAAGCGGAGGCTTGGGGACAACTTCGCAGATCACCCATGCTCGGTTCACACTCAACAACTTCACCTCCCATTCTGCAAATGACATGTCCATCCTGGGCCTCCTGTAGTGTAACAACGATGCAACCTGAAGATTGCAGGAACAGCAACTCATATTCCGCTTGGGAACCCTGCAGCTCAATGGTATCAATGTGGATTTCACAAGCTTCAAAATCTCCCCACCACCACTGCATCTCAAAACCAGCCCAGCTTGTCTCCGCCTCCCTAACCTGTTCTTCCACTCACCCGTCCCCTCCTCCCACCTCAAGCTACACCCCCATTTCTTACCTACTAACCTCATCCTGACCGCTTGACCAGCCCATCCTTCCCGACTGACCTATCCCCTACCTACCCCCCCCCCCCACCTGCACTCACCTTTACTGGCTCCATCCCAGCCTCCTCCCCACCTATCTTCTCCTCCGCAGTAGCAGCTACGCACTGATGATGCCTTCTCCACTGGAGACGAAATGTTTGCAATTCATTTGCCAAACTCGGCGAACAAACCAACAGCCATCTACCTTCACCTCTATCCATTTTCAGTCCGCTCCCCGCTTCTGACGGAGTGAACACAGTTGACGTTTCGGGTCCGGTGATCCTGCTTAGAAATGGGCCCCGCCCTTGTCCTCTGATTGGTTGGAGAAGCATTTCCGGTGTCTTTTCTGTCCCGCCTCTTGCTTGCTATTGGTCGTGAGATGTCAAACCGGCGTATTCAGCTATGGAGCATGCGTACTGGGAGGGATATCCGGAATGAAACGGTCCTCTATGAGAGCCACAAGCGGTGAGTACAGGTTAAAGCGGAGGGCACCTTCGGTGCTGTATTCCAGAAAGAGGGCTGCGTGACAGCTCAGTTTAGGACTCAAACAGGGGTCTTCTGGTGCTGCCTGTAGGTTGCAGAGAGCCTCAAGCTTCCTCCCTGAAATAGGCCTAGGCTGCCCTGTGAGAGGGAAAGTCCTGTCGGCTTTTACCCTGTCAAGCCACTTCAGAATGTGATGACAGCAATGAGAGGTGTTCTCAGTAAAGCAGAACTCCAATGTGCACTCACTGGTTAGAGGTCTTTCCACTGTGTCCTGTGTTAGCACCCTCGCTGAGTTTTTAAAAGTAATTTTTGGCTTGAATCTGACAGTTGAACGGTGACGTCTGGATTGTGAGCAGCAGTTGTGCTAAAAAAAATACAAAATCAATTATTGGTTCCTGAGGCCAGGCCTGGAAGTTAATTGCAGGGTGTTTATTATTCAAAAACTGTGTCGACTCTTTTGGCCATTAATAAGGTCAGCATCTGAAAACTGGTGCCAGCAAGTCTGGGAGAGAATGTGGTCAAACAGAAGGACTTTAAAACTGGGCCAAATGCACATGTTTGACGCTGAGCTGGCTGCTGGTGTGACAGAGGCTCAGAGAAAGACCACAGACTGGAGGGAGAGAGCTGAACAGGGTGCGACCGTGTGGTTTGGATATTGGGGTTATTCTTCGCCCATCCCCCCACCACAAAATCCAGCCAGTTATTTCTCTCATTGTCCCTCTTCCCCCACTTTACCCACTTCTGTACCTCCAACCACTATCCCACCCCTCGCTTCCCCCAGTATCAGCAAACTTCCAAAGATATTTCTGACATACTATGTTGCTTTTCTCAGGGCATTCAACAACTTGAAAACTGGATTGAAAGTGAGAGACAGAGCAGCCACTGCAGAAGCTTCCAAAATCACTCTGCACCTTCTTGAACTGCTGCAATCTGCTTAGTGAAGCAGCTCCCATGTTGCAATTTGGTCAGGAGTTATAGGATTTTCTTCCAGTGGTGATAAAGTCGTGCTGTTTTTCTGTGTCAGTTGTCGTCATTTTGTTCTTATATTCCACCCTCAACAGAATAGAAACATAGAAAATAGGAACAGGTGCAGGCCATTGTAGCTTTTGATCCTTCTCCGCTAGTCACTTTGATCATGGTTGATCATTCTACTCAGCCTCTTCCCACTTTAGAGCCAGACCCTTTGATCCCTTAAGCCCCGACAACTACACATATCATCATCTTCTTGGAAACATCCAGCGTTCGGCCTTAACTGCTTTCTGTGGCAGCAAATTTCATAGGGTCACCAGTCACTGTATTTTTTTTTGATTTCCTCATTTCAATCCTTTAACAGCCTAGTCCATGCCTCTAAGCTCCGACTCCCTGGTCATTGACAACATCCTTCCTGTATTTACCTAGAATTTTATTGGTTTCTGTGAAATCATTCCTCGTTCTTCTAAACTCCTGTGAATGTCATCCTAACCAATCCATCCTATCCTTATATGTAAGTCTTGCCATCCCAGGAATCAGTCTGATCAACTGTTGTGAACAGCCTCCATAGCCAGAAGTTCCTTCCTCAGATAAAAATTCCAAATTTACACATACCATCCCAGGTGTGTATTCTCATTAAGATCCTGTACAATTTCAGTAAGACATCCCTGCTCCTGTACTCAAATGCTCTAACTCTGCAGGTCAAAATTCCATTTGCCTTCTTCACCCCCGGCTACACCTGTATCCTGACTGTCAGTGAATTGTGTTTTCCTAGTTTTGTAATCCAACTGGATAATCTCAATCTGAGACACATTTCTAATTTAAATAACTAATTGATTGTATGAATACCTGGGATCCACCATGGACCACAGTACCACACTGGTCACTGGTTGGCATACAAGAAATGACTGTTTAGTCTGACTGTTTCTGTGTGCCAAACAGTTCTGTATCCCTGTGAATACCCAATCTCTCATGCTTTAAATTGACGTGCTAATCTCTTCTGTGGGACCTTTTGAATGCCTTCTCAAAGCCGACATAAGCAACATCCACTGCCTTTTCAACTCTAAATGTTGCATTCTTGAAACATTCCGGCAGTTTTGTCCAACATGATTTCCCTTTCGTAAATCCATACTGACTGTAACTCTGTCCCTGTTTTCCTGTGTTAGGCTAAGGTTTATAGTTCTCAGGCTTCTCCCACATCCCTTCTAAAACAAAGGGATAATATCAGCCACTCTCCAGTCATCTCACACCCACCCATATTTATAGATGATACGAATATTTCTGCAATTTCCTCCCTTAATTCCCACAATGTCCTGGAATACACTAGATCAGGTAATGGAGATTTATCCACATTTATATTTTCTGAGAGATTTAGCACTTCGTCTCATCTAATGTGAACTATTTTCAAAATATCAAAAATTTATTTCTGAGTTCTTTAGCCTCCTTCGTTACAACTTGTCCATGCCGACCAGGCTTCCCAAACTGAACGAGTCCCACTTGCTTGAGTTGGGTCCATATCCTTCTCAGCCTTTCCTATTCACGTACCTGTACAAATGTCTTTTAAATATTGGAAGTGTACCTGCATCTACAACTTCCTTTGGCAGTTCATTCCACATAGAAACGACCCTCTGTTTGAAACAGCTCCCCCTTCCTGCCCTTTAAATCTTTCTCCTCTCCCTTTAAAAAATACCCTCTAGTTTTGGACTCCCCTATCCAAGGAGAAGACCCTTGCTGTTCACATTATACACCTCATGATTTTATAAACCTCTCTAAAGTCACTGCTCAATCTCCTATTTTCCAGTGAAGTCCCAGTCTCTCCTCATAACTCATACCCTCCAGTACTGGTAACCTATAGACTGTAAGTGTAGCATGAAGCCACCCAGAGTAGAAAGTTAATCCAGCCACGAGAAGCATCACCTACCCTCCATCTCTTTGGCCCTTCGTCAAATAGTCTGGCAAAAGCAACTGTCCGGCTTCATACATGGAGAGTGAACGTTTCAGCTGGTTTTCTCCAGCCCCCGAGTCTTGAAATACCTCACGTGAATGAAAAGGGATCTTCCATTCACCTTATCTGTACTCTTCATGACTTTATAAACATATAAGTCCACGCCTCCAATTCTTAGACTGCAGTGGAAAAATGTCCCAAACCGATCAAGCCTCTCCTTAGGACTCAAAGCCTCCGTTCCTGGCAACATCCTGATAAATCTTTTCTGAACCCTTCCAAGCATGATGATATTCTTCGTATGACAGGAGATCTGAAGTAGACACATTATTCCAGAAGAGGACTCACTGATGTTCTGCACAACATCAACATACCGTCCCAACTCCTATACTCAAAAGGTCTGAGCAGTGAAGGCAAGCAGGCTAAACACCGACTGAACCACCCTTTCTACATGTGACGCCAACCTCACAGAATTAAGGGCCTGAACCCTGAGGTCTCTCTCTTCGACAAAACTAACCCCAAGGCCCTACTTTTAATTGTACGAGTACAGATCTTGTTTGTTTTACCAAAATGAAATACTTCGCCTTTATCCAAATTAAACGCCACCTGCCATTCCTCAGCCACTTAACCCTATAAATCAAGATCTCTTAGTAATCTTGGACAGCCTATTTCACTGTCCACTATCCTGCCTATTTTGGTGTCATCTGCAAACTTACTGACCATGTCTCTACTATTCTCATCTAAATTGCTTTTTTATATAAAGTCAAACAAAATTGGAGGGAGCACTGATCCCTGTGGAACACTTCTGGGAACAGGCCTCAGGTCTGATAAACAACCCTCCACCACCAGTCCCTGTGTCCTGTCACAAAGCCATATTTGTATCCAGTTGACAAGCCTCCCCCCGCGAGTCCCAGACGATCTAACTTCCTACTTAGTCCACCTTGTGGAACCTTGTCAAAGACTTTACTCTTGTCAAAATAAACTACATCGACCACTCCGCCCGCAATCATCTTCTTTGCTCCTTCTCCAAAAAACTCAATCAACTAATCATTCCTTGACTCTCCAAATACATAAATTCTACCTTTCACAATTACCTTCAACTACGCACCCAAAACTGAAGTCAGGCTCACAGGTCTGTATTTCCCAGGCTTCTCCTTATATCCCTTAAATGAAGGCACAATTTTAGTCACTCTCCAGTCATCTGGCACCTCACCCGTAATTATAGATGATACAAATATTTCTGCAAAGGGGCCCCATGTTTTCTCTTTAACTTCCCATAACATGATTTGATGCACTAGAGCAGGACCTGGAGGTTTAAAGTCAGAGTGTAATACAGCATGGAAGCAGGCCCTTCGGCCCAAACTGGTCCATGCTGACTACGGTGTCCACTCCGCAATTTCTAACTGCCTGCATTTGGTCCATATCCCCCTCTAAACACTTTCCATCCATGTACCTACCCAAATGTGTTTTAAACATTGCTATTGTGCCTGTCTCAACCACTTTCTCTGGCAACCCATTCCCAATATGCACCACTGTCTGTGTGAAGAAGTTGCCCCTCACGTCCTTCTGAAATCTGCCCCCTCTCAATCTATACACTCCAGTTTTCCATTCCCAATCCCTGGGAAAAGGGCTATATGCATTCATCCTATCTATGCCCCTCATGATTTTATTCACCTCAGTAAGGTCAGCCCTCATTCTCCTCCATTCCAAGGAATGAAGTCCAATCCTGGCCAACCTCTCCTTAGAACTTGCATACTATTCCTAGCAACATCCTTGTAACTCCTCTTTGCACATTTTCCAGTTTAACTATGCCTTTCCTGTAACAGGGTGACCAAAACTGTACACACACTGCAAGTGTGGCCTCACCAATGACCTGCACATCTTTAACATAACATCTCAACTCTTAGATGCGATGCATTGACCGAAGAAGGCCAGCATGCTAAATGCTTTCTTCACCACCCTGTCTACCTGTGATGGTGCTTTCCACCAACTCTGTACTTGTGCTTCTCGGTCTCTCTGCTCTACAATATTCCTCAGAACCTTACCATTCACTGTATAACTCCGACCTTGGCTTAACTTTCCAAAGGCGAACACCTCACGCTTAGCTGTATTGAATTTCATTTGACAATCCTCAGCCCACTTCCCCATCTGATCACAATCCACCTGTAATTTTTGATACCTCAGCGATTCCTCTTAAGTTTGCAGATGATACAAAGTTACTAATCATGCCATATACGTTCACATCCAGATCATTTATGTAAGGGACAAATAACAAAGATCCCAGTATCGACCCCCGTGGCACACCATTAGCCACAGGCCTCCAGTCCAAGAACCAACCTTCAGCCATCACGCTATGCTTCCTACCATCGACCCAATTTCGAATCCCATGAGCTAGCTCTCCCTGGATCCCACACAACCGAACCTTCATGACTAGGCTGCCGTATGGGACCTTGTTAAATGCCTTACTAGAGTCCATATAGACAGCATTCGCTGCCCTAACCTCATCAATCCTCTTGCTTACCTCCTCAAAAAACTTGAACAGATTTGTCAGACATGATTCCTGTGCACAAATCCATGCTGACTATCCCTCATCATATCTTGAATATCCCAGCTTTGGTTGATTGACTCCCTGAATATCATCTTCAATACCTTGTCTACCACTGGTTCGCTGGTCTGTAGTTCCCTGGCTGGTCTTTGCTACCTTTCTTAACCAATGGGACAACATTAGCCACCCTCCAGTCTTCTGGAATTTCAGTCGTGAGAAAAGATGAAGGGAAAAATTTCTGCAAGGGTCTCTGCAATTTCTTCCCCAGCCTCCCACAGTGTCCAAAGATGGACTTCATCAGATCCAGTGGACTTATCAACCTCAACGTGCTTTAAGGCTGCAAACGCCACCTCAATGGTCCAAAACATCCCCACTTGCTTCCCTTGTTTCCTTTGCATCCATGATTCTCTGCTTCGTAAACACTGAGGAGAAATATTCATTAAAAATCTCCCCCATCTCCGTGAACTGTTTTCAAACCAAAATATTTCTACCCCTGATTTGTCCCACCTCCATTTCTTTCTCAACAGTAAAACCTGATGCAATATATTCCTTTCAAATCTCTCTCCTCTCCTGATGCTCAACACAGAGTTGACCTCTTTCATCTTCATGGAGCCCTGCTTGCTCTCTCGGTGCTCTCTTGCTTTTAATGCACTTGCAGAAACTCTTCGAATTATTCTTAATCTTATCAACCAAGGCAATTTCATGTTGCCTTTTTGCCATCCTGATCTCCTGTTTAAGAATGCTCCTGACACCGATTACACTTTCAAGAGATTCATTTGAGCCGAGTTTTTATTTATATCTACGAATTTATATATTTTTATCCGTGACTAAAACCTGAGTATCTTTTTTCACCCATTGTTCTCTAATCCTACCAGCCTTACCTTTCACTCTTAGAGACATAATGACTCTGAATTGTCACATTTTTGAAAGCCCCCCCACACTTATCAGACATCCCTCTACCTGCCGTCTACTCATGTCAACTTTTGAAAGTTATAAAAACAGAAGCTGCTGGAAAAGCTTAGCAGGTCTGGCAGTATCTGTGAAGGACAAATCAGAGTTAATGTTGTGGGTCTGTTAATCCTTCCTCAGAAGTGTTGGAAGTTCTTTTCTCCTAGCATTAAAATTTGCCTTACTCCAATTGAAGCATTTACTTTTTCTGGAAGGCATATCCTGTTCCATAATTGTTTTAAAACTGACAGTAATTCTGTCACAAGACTCAAAGTTTCCCTGTACTGTCACTTCAGTCACTTGCTAAGCCTTTTCTTTTCATAGGAACATCGATTTTATGGATAAAGAGAAAATACTTTAACGCATTTCAGAAAATACTCACCATCTAAACCTTTCACACTATGGCAGCCCCAGTAAATGTTTGGAAACTGAAAATTACCAACTATTATAACCTTATTCTTACACATATCTGAGATCTCTCTGCATATTTGTTCCTCAATTTCCCTCTGACTATTCGGAAACATATGGTACCATCCCATCAGATGATTGTTCCTTTCTTATTTCTTATTTCTAATTTCAACATAAGTTTTCATGGGATGATTTTTCAGAAACATCTCTTCTAGTGATAGCAGCAATGTTTTCCTTATTTAAAAAAAGTTCCTGCAATTGGCCCATATTCGCTCTAAACCATTCAAATTCATGTCCTTATCTGAATGTTTTTCAAACATCGTAACTACCCACATCCATCACTTCCTCTGGCAGTTCATTCCACACACTGAACACTCGATAAAACGAAAAAATGCCCGTCATGCCTTTTCTAAAATCTTTCTCCTCTCATTTTAAAAATAAGCCCCTGGTTTTGAAATCCCCCACCTGAGGGAGAAGACCTTTGTTATTACTTATCTGTGTGTCTCATTATTTTATTAAACTGACATAAGGTCATCCCTCAACCTCTTACCTTCCCGTGAAAGAAGTTCCCGCCAATCCAGCGTATTTTTAGAACTCAACCCTTCCATTCCTGGCAATATCCTGGTAAGTTTTTCCAAACCCACTCCAGTTTAACAATATTCTTCCCAAAACAGGATGACCAGAGCAGCACACAGTCCTCCAGGAAGAGGACTCGCCATCATCACTTCCCAACTCCTGAGCAATGAAGACAAGTGTGCTAAATGCCTTCATAACCACCCTGTCTACCTGTGATGCAAATTTCAAAGAATGATATACCTGAAACCCGAGGTTTTCTCCTGATCTGCAACACTATCCAGAGCCCAACCCTTAATTGTGCAAGTCCTGCCTTTGCGAAGTATTGCGTTGTGGTAAAACAAACATTTATCCAAATAAAATTCAATCTGCCATTCCTCAGCCCATTGCCCCAATTGATTAAGATCTCTTTGAAATGCAGAAAGCTACGAGGCCATCTCCCTTGTTATGACAACAAATAATCATCAATGAAAAGATGTTCACTTCATTTGTACAAGGAAGGGGTCAGACCAAATCTCGAATACCACATGCAGGTTTTGGTCTTCTGTTCGTTTATTCAAAGTGGCTCAGAGGAGGTTTACAAGATTGAAACCCGGAATCAGTGGGTTGTCTGATGAAGATGGATTGGGCAGGAAAGAGGGAAAAGGATTTGTCAGGAGCTGCTGATTAAAACAGGAAACTGATGTGAGCCAGGATATAGGGTGTAGTGAAGTAGAGTCTGTTTGGGTTGAGCTGAGAAACACCAATGGACAGAAAATGACCTTAGTGCTGCATATGGACCCCAAGCTGCAGTAATATTGGGGAAGGCATTAGGGTGGAATTGAGAGATATAAGGCATAAAGTTATGGCTTTAATTACAGGTGACTGCAACCTACTTATAAATTGCCCAAATCACAACTGTCGCAGTACAGTGGAGGAGGAATCCTTGGTGTCTATATGGTACAATTTTATGAATCAACATGTTGAAGAAGCAGATGGATATTGTATAATGAGGATGGAATAATTGACAATCGAGTTGAGTACGGGCCCTTAAGGATGAGTGACCACAATAGGATAGAATTCTTCACCAAAGCTGAAGGGTGATATTGTTGTTTTTGAGACTTGGGTCCTGTATTTAAATGAAAGAAGTTAAAACGGTATGAGGCACGAGCCAGTTGTGATAAATGGTGAATCAGTGTTTAAAAACCAATAAAATCCCAGGTAAATACAGGAAGGATGTTGTCAATGACCAGGGAGTCAGAACCTAGGGGCATGGGCTAGGCTGTTAAGGATTGAAATGAGGAAATTTTAAAAAAATAGAGTCTGGTGACCCTGTGAAATTTGCTGCCACAGAAAGCAGTTAAGGCCGAACACTGGATGTTTCCAAGAAGATGATATGTATAGTTGTCGGGGCTTAAGGGATCAAAGGGTCTGCCTCTAAAGTGGGAAGAGGCTGAGCAGAATGATCAACCATGATCAAAGTGACTAGCGGAGAAGGATCAAAAGCTACAATGGCCTGCGCCTGTTCCTATTTTCTATGTTTCTATTCTGTTGAGGGTGGAATAACAACAAAATGACGACAACTGACACAAAAAACAGCACGGCCTTATCACCACTGGATGACGATCCTATAACTCCTTACCAATTTGCAACATGGGAGCTACATCACCACGTGGATTGCAGCAGTTCAAGAAGGTGCAGAGTGATTTTGGAAGCTTCTGCAGTGGCTGCTCTGTCTCTCACTTTCAATCCAGTTTTCAAGTTGTTGAATGCCCTGAGAAAAGCAACATAGTATGTCAGCAATATCTTTGGAAGTTTGCTGATACTGGGGGAAGCGAGGGGTGGGATTGTGGTTGGAGGTACAGAAGTGGGTAAAGTGGGGGAAGAGGGACAATGAGAGAAACAACTGGCTGGATTTTGTGGTGGGGGGATGGGCGAAGAATAACCCCAATATCCAAACCACACGGTCCCACCCTGTTCAGCTCTCTCCCTCCAGTCTGTGGTCTTTCTCTGAGCCTCTGTCACACCAGCTGCCAGCTCAGCGTCAAAGATGTGCATTTGGCCCAGTTTTAAAGTCCTTCTGTTTGACCACATTCTCTTCCAGACTTGCTGGCACCAGTTCTCAGATGCTGACCTTATTAATGGCCAAAAGAGTCGACACAGTTTTTGAATAACAAACATCCTGCAATTAACTTCCAGGCCTGGCCTCAGGAACCAATAATTGATTTTGTATTTTTTTTTAGCACAACTGCTGCTCACAATCCAGACGTCACCGTTCAACTCTCAGATTCAAGCCAAAATGATTTTTTAAAAACTCAGCGAGGGTGCTAACACAGAACACAGTGGAAAGGCCTCTAACCAGTGAGTGTACATTGGAGTTCTGCTTTACTGAGAACACCCCTCATTGCTGTAATCACGTTCTGAAGTGGCTTGACAGGTTAAAAGCTGACAGGACTTTCCCTCTCACACGGCAGCCTAGGCCTATTTCAGGGAGGAAGATTGAGGCTCTCTGCAACCTACACGTAGCACCAGAAGACCCCTGTTTGAGACCTCAACTGAGCTACCATGCAGCCCTCTTGCTGGAATACAGCACCGAAGAGTCAGTGAGCTTGAAATGGATATTGGTTTCTCAGTGGTTGCCGGCGATGGAGACAGAGAGGCCCAGGAAGGAGGGAGAGGCATTAGAGATGGTCCAGGTGAACTTAAGGGCGGGGTGGAAGGTTTGAGCTCCTCATGAATGCATGAGGCGGCATCGATGTAGTCATCAATGTATTGGAGGAAGAGGTGGAGTTTAGGGCCCATGTAAGTTTGGAAGAGGGATTGTTCCACATAACCTACAAAGAGGCAGGCACAGCTTGGGTCCATGCAGGTACCCATGGCCACCCCCCTTGTGTGTAGGTAGTGGGAGGAATTGAAAGAGACGTTGAGGGTGAGGACGGTTTCAGCAAGACGGATGAGGGTGTCGGCGGAGGGGAACTGGTTGGGACTGCGGGATAGGAAGAAGCGGATGGCCTTTAGGCCATCTGTATGGGGAGTGCGGGTGTATAGGGACTGGACGTCCATGTCAACAATGAGGTGTTGGGGACTGGGGAATTGTAAGTTTTGCAGGAGTTGGAGAGTGTGGGTGATGTCACAGACATAGGTAGGGAGTTCCTGCGCTAAGGGTGAAAAAATGAATTCCAGGTAGGTGGAGATAAGTTCGGTGGGGCAGGAGCAGGCAGAGATAATGGGTCAACTAGGGCAGGCAGGTTTGTGGATGTGGGAAGGAGATAGAAGCGGACGTTGCAGGGTTGGGGAATGATGAGGTTAGAGGCTGTGGGTGAGAGGTCACCTGAGGTGATGAGGTTGTGGATGGTTTGGGCGATGATGGTTTGGTGGTCGGGTGGGGGGTCATGATCAAGGGGGCAGTAGGAGGTGGTGTTGGAGAGATGGCGTGTAAGCTTAGCGATGTAGAGGTCAGTGTGCCATACTACAACTGCGCCTCCCTTGTCAATGGGTTTTATGGTGAGTTTGGGATTGGAGTGGAGGGCTGCACGTTCTGCAGGGAAGAGGTTGGAGTGAGTGTGAGGGATGGAGAGGTTGAGGCGTTTGATGTCACGATGGCAGTTGGCGATGAAGAGATCAAGGGAGGGTACGGGACCTTGGGATGGTGCCCAGGAGGAGGGGGTGCATTGGAGTTGAATGAAGGGGTCACTAGAGGGAGGGTTAGGCTCACGGTTAGAGAAGTAAGCATGGAGGTTTAGGCGGCAGAAAAACTACTCAACATCTTAGCGTGACCGGTATTGATTGAAGTGTGCGTGGAGGGGACAAAGGTGAGCCCCTTACTGAGGACTGACCGTTTGTCCTCAGTAAGGGGGAGGTCTGTGAGGATGGTGAAGACTCGACAGGGCTCAGTGTTTCTGTCTCCTCTGGAGCTGCTGGCTGTGGAGGCTGTGGGTGGAGTGACATCGGTGACGGTTGTGGGCGGAGTTGCGTCGGCGGTGGGCGGAGTGCCATTTGCGTTGGTGGTGGGAGGAGCCGGGTAGGAGGAGGCAGCAGCGGTGATGGTAGGAATGTCCACAGTGTCTGTGGTGTTGGACTTGGAAATGGAGGCGGTGGCATTTGCTGTCCCGGAAACGGTGTATCCTGCGGCAGAGGATGTGACGTCATCCCTGGTTGCCAGAAGAGTGGCCACATGGCCAATGTTGGCGGGCACATTGTGGGGAAGTTCTTAGGTAGGGTTGGGGTTTGGGACGTGGAGGAAGCCCGTTTTGGGTTGTAGGCACCAGGAAGTTTACTGTACTTACGGTTTTTTGTCTCCACTAAAGCTGAGTAGAATTGTGAGTTCAGGTTCTGGATCCTACGAAGAATAAAAAACAGGAGAGGTCCTTTGCATGTCTGAGAGAGGGAGGCTGTGAGCTGGGGTAGGCTGGATTGCAGTGCCTGGAGTTGCCGTCACATTGCTGCGAGTGTATGTTTCAGGAGTCGCAGGGAAAAATGCTTCTGAAGTGTCTTAATGTTCTGGATGTAGACATTGTCACGCTTGGGGACAAATTGGGAAGGCTTGAATGTGGACTGTAGTCCATTGGGGATGATCTGGTTCCGTAGGCTGGTACGAAGGAAGGTAATGTGGCTGTAGTACCTGATTTGCTGCAGGACATGGTCAAGCAGTCTCAAGGCCGAAGAGGACAGTTTCTGGACACTTTTTCAGGGTAATGGTGAGACTGCATTAGGCTGTGTGCATGATGAAATCAGAAGCCATACAGAGATGATTGACTGAAGTGATTCCTTTGAGAAGTATTTATCTTCAGAGGAAATCATGACCAGATTGGCCCTGGATTTATTGGACTTTAGGCAAATGACACATGACCTTGTTTAAACACAAAATATTCCAAGCAGTCTTTTCAAGTTGAATGCTGAAACAATATTTCCATTTGTCAAGAGATTACCACCAGTGGATGGATTGTAAACTGGAGAATATCTCAGGTAGACAATGGTGACTGATTTCTTTTACCCTTTCAAAGGATTGTGTGTTTATGGAAGTCTTTCCAGAGAGAGATGGAGGATAAATCATTGAATATTCTTAACGGAGAGTCAGACAGATTCTTGACTAAGAATAACACACCAATGTTATAAGGGGTGGAGAGGAACGTTTATTTGAGGCCACATCATTCAAGAGCTCACCGCATGGCTGGCTTGGTTTGATTTTTCTAATCACTTACTCCTGATCCAAGTTTTCAAATGGCCACGAAGGCGCTGCCTTTCAGAATGATGGGTAGAACTTCCAAATACGATTTTTAAACGACACTACGAAAACAAACAGGAAAGTTTCATGGTTTTTCAGCAAGATCAGAGACATAGAACAAAGTTAAAATCTCCATAAAACGACTTCCGTAAACTGATTGGGCTGAAGATATGTCTTTAATAGTACAGATTACTTTTATTTGTACTGTTGAGATGACTTTTGTTGGCAAGACCAGCATTTATTGCCTCTGTCTAATTTCAATTCAGAATATGTTGGTGAAACACAGGGACACTAACATATGTTTCATGGAGATGTTCGGGATTCTGAAGAAGTGTCAGTGAATGGGCAATGATATAGATTCAAGCCAGGATGCTGTGTGGTCTTGGAGATTGTAATCCTCATCACTTGATGCTCACAACATATGGAAATTGTGATCAGAGATAATGGGAACTGCAGATGCTGGAGAATCTAAGATAACAAAGTGTGAAGCTGGATGAACACAGCAGGCCAAACAGCATCTCAGGAGCACAAAAGCTGGCATATTATGGAAATTGTGAGACTGCTTTTTCTGTTTTCAAAAATTAAGGTCAGAGATCCATTCAGCATAAAAACAGGACCTTCAGCTCAACATGTCTATTCCAATCAAAAAAACAAAATTACATTAATCACACTTATCTTGAAGTCGACACCCACTAGGCATGGCATTTTGAGTGCTCCTCCAGCTGCTTCAAAAAATGCTGGGTTATCTTTAATTATCTGTGATGTGAGCTGTGATTTGTCTTTTTCTTTCATATTATTCATGAACTGCATTTTGCAAATATATCCCACAATATCAATGATAGCAATTAGCTCTATAAATCAATATTTTTTCTGGAAAATCAGACTTTCTTTTTAATTCGTTTGGGATTTTAGTGTAGCTGGACCGGCATTAATTGGCCTTGAAAACTTCCAGCTAGAAGTTCACCAAATTGGGAATGTAGTGGACACTGAAAAAGGTTACAGGGATGGAGGGGGCGGGAGCAAGAGCAAGGGAAGGGGAGCGATGGACATGGGGGAGGTTTGGAGAGCGTAGAGGGAGGGATGAGAAGCAAGTAAGTGAGGAACCGGGATTGAGGAAGCGAGGGATAGGGAGCGAGGGACAGGGAGACGGAGGCAGTGAGGGACGGGGAGGGAATGATCAACCAACGGGAGGGAGGGACCGAGGCTGGAGAGGGAGGGAGCGATAGACAGAGAGACGGAAAAAGAGGAGGGAGCACAAGACAAAGTGAGGGAGGGAGGAACTGGGCAGTGGGATGTGGGATGGTGAGGTGGGAGGGAGGGAGTGTTTGGGGAGGGAGGGAGCGAGCGAGGGAGTGAGGAACGGGGAGGGAGCGAGCGAGGGTGCGAGGGACTGGGGACCGGAGAGCGCACGGGATGGACCACAAGTCAATTCTCCAGACAATGGACCAAGGAATGGTAGGTAGTTTAATTTGAGTAAATCTGAGGTGTTGCATTTTGGAAATCAAATTAGGGCAGAACTTGTACTCTAAATGGTAAGGCCCTGGGGAGTATTGCTGAGCAATGAGTCCTGGTGTGCAGGCGCTTGGTTCCTTGAAAGTGGATTCAGAGATAGATAGGATAGTAAAGAAAGCATTTAACATAGAACATAGAATATTACAGTGCAGCACAGGCCCTTAGGCCCTCGATGTTTTGCCGAAATGTGAAACAATCTGAAGTCCATCTAAACTACACTATTCCATTATCATCCACATGTTTATCCAATGACCATTTAAATGCCCTTAAAGTTGGGAGTCTACTCCTGTTGCATTTGGTACAACTTGCCTTTATTGGCCAGTGCATTGCGTGTAGTTGTTGGGAGGTCGTGTTGCGGCTGTACACTGGTTAGGCCACTTTTGGAATATTGCATGCAATTCTCGTCTCCCTGCTATCGGAAGGATTTTGTGAAACTTGAAAAGGTTCAGAAAAGATTTATAAGAATGTTGCCCGGGTTGGACGGTTTGAGCTGCAGGGAGAAACTGAATAGGCTTTTGCCTGGAGATTCGGAGGCTGAGGGGTGACCTTACTGAGATTTATAAAGTCAGGAGGAGAATAGATAGAGACTAAGGGCATGACAATTGGTCAGATTGCAATTATGCTCCTCTTAGGAAACTGCTCATAGCTGCTAAATTGTCCACATTGCCAGGTAGGTGTCAGAGCTGGAGCTGGAATGAAACAGCTTCCCCAGGGGCACAGCTTGTTGTGCAGCACAAGCCTTCAGTCCGATTTGAGGAATGGCATTAGGGCCAGTTATCTTTTTCATATTTGATTTTTGGACGGTGAGGTGAATCATCAACTCGATACTTCTGGCTGAAGATGGTGCGGACACTACATCTTTGAGGTTGCACTGATGTGCAGGGCTGTTCCATTAGTTAGAATGGGGATATTTCTGGAACCCTCTCCTCTCGGGAGCTGTTTAACTGACCATGCAGATGGCCAAAAAGCTCTCCACTTCATCCTCTCCCAAGGGCTGACCTGTTGCCCTCCACTGATACCCTTGTCCACCGAAACAAACTCGGCCTTACCCTTAACAACTTCTTCAACTCCTCACACTTCCTACGGACGAAAGGGGTGGCCTGAGGGACCCGCATGGGCCCAAGATATACCTGTCTCTTTGTAGGTTCCGTGGAACAGTACCTCTTCCACAGCTACACTGCAAAATCCGATGCCTCTTCCTGCATTTCATCGATGACTGTATCAGTGCTGCCTTGTGCTCCCACAAGGAGATTGAACAGTTCATCCACTTTACGAACACCTTCCAACTCAAACTTAAGTTCACCTGAACCATCTCTGACCCCTCTCTCTCCTTCGTGGACGTCTCTGTCTCCATCTCTGTTAACCATCTGGAAACTAATATCTATTTAAAGCCCACCAATTCCCCCAGCTACTTCGACACCTCGTCTCACTTACCTTCCTGCAAGAATGTGACTCCCTATTCCCAATTCCTTCGCCTCTGCCGCATTTGCCCCCAAGAAGAAGCATTCCACTGCCAGACATCCCAGATGTCCTCGTTTTTCAAGAGTGGTAATTTTCCCCCAACAGTAGTCAAAACACCCTCAACTGCATCTCTTGCATTTCCCGCACCTTGGCCCTCACACTCCATCCCTGCAATAAAAACAAAGACAGAATTCCCATTGTCCTCACGTATCACCAGATCAACCTGCAAATTCAATGCATCATTCTCCACCATTTCCACCACCCGCAATCTGACTCCACTACCAAGGATATATTAACCACCCCCACCCTTATCCTACTTTTGGAGGGACCAATCTCTCCAAGACTCACTTGTTCGCTCAACACTCTCTACCAGTCGCACCACACCCAGCACTTTTGCCTGAAAGCGCATAAGGTGCTACACCTGCCCCTACACTTCCCACCTCACCCCCATGCCAGGCCCCAAGAAAACCTTCCACATTAAACTGATGCTCACCTTCACATCCACTAATGTGATATACTGTATCTGCTGTTCCTGATGTGGCCTCGTGGACATTGGAGAAACCAAGCGGAGGTTCAGAGACAGCTTTGTGGAGCATGTACGCTCGGTTCATGACAAACAACACCTCCCAGTTGCGAATCACATCAACTCCCTCTCCCACTCCTTGGACGACATGTCCATCCTGGGCCTCCTCCAGTGCCACAATGAAAACTGGAGGAACAGCACCCCGGGAATCCTACTACGCAATGGTATCAATGTGGACTGTGCAAGATTCAGAATGACCCCACCCCGACGTCATCCCAAAACCAGGCCTCCCACTCACCTACTTGACCTGTCCTTTTTCCTCCCACTCACCCACTCCTCCCTCCTCACTGACCAACCCTCATCACATCTCCCTACCTATACTCACCTTTCCTGGCTTCATCCTAGCATCCTTGGCCTGTCCAAATTCTCTCCACCAGTCTGCTCCACTGTCTACCTTCCATCCGCCGCCCCCTTATTTATTTCAGTATCTGCTTCCCCTCCCCCGTTTCTGAAGAAGAATCCAGACCTGAAAGGTCAGCTTTCCTGCTCCTCCGATGCTGCCTGGCCTGCTGTGTTCCTTCAGCTCCACACGTTGTTCTCTCAGAATCCAGCATCGGCAGCTCCTACAGCCCCCATCACCATTTATGACTGGCTCTAGCAGGATAGTTGGGTCTGTTGATCTTGCAATCATTTCACCCTGTCTGTAATGCATTAGTTCTGCTGTTTGGAATGCAAACAGCCAAATCTGGCATTTATAATGGGCTGGCATCAGTTTCAGGTACACATGGTTCTGACCCCGGCGTGTTTGCCTGCACTTGCCACTGAACCATTGACCAGCTTCATGGGAACAATAGACTGAGGGATTATCCGGGACAAAGAGTCACAGATTCTGGTGGAATACAATTCTGCTTCTGCTGCTGCTGCTGTGGTTTACATCACCACATAAATGCCCAGTTTTGAGCTGCAATAAGTACAATGTAATATCCCCCCGTTCAGACCGCGATCCCATCGCCCTTGTACGCAGTGACCTACTCTGATTTCTGATGTGGTAACACTTCCATTTTAATATTCTCATTCATCTGAGGGTCTCTCCATGGTGTCACGCGTCCAATTGGTCACATTCCTCAAAACCCTTTAACATATTCATGTGAGCCTTTTCCCTTCCAGTATCTTCGGGCGGCAGGGTGGCTCAGTGGTTAGCACTGCTGCTTCACAGCACCCGGGATGTCGGTTTGAATCCACCCTCAGGCGACTGTCTGTGTGGAGTTTACATGTTCTCCCCGTGTCTGTGCCGGTTTCCTCCAAGTGGTCTGGTTTCCACCCACAGAATAAAGATGTGTAGGCTAGGTGAATTGGCCATGCTAAATTGCCCATAGTGTTGAGCAATGTATAGATTAGCTGGGCAATAGGGGGTTGGGTCTGGATAGGATGCTCTGAGGGTCAGTGTGGACTTGTTAGGCTGGAGGTCTTGCTTCCACACTGTAGGAAGGTTTTTAAAGAGAATGTTTCTCTCCCTGACCATGATTAAGAGCTCTGCAGTGTCAGTGATGCCAGCATTATGTCGTTTGGAACCAATGCATTTGTGCACCTTGCACTGCCACTCACCTCTCAGTGAATGGTGATCCATGTTGGACAGGGTGTTTGAGTAACATTGACACATGTTTTTGGAATTTATTTGAAAACACAAATTGCTGAAGAAACTCAGCAGGTCTGGCAGTGTCCACAGAGTGAAAGCAAAGTCAAGCTATTAGATCCAGTGATGCATTTTAAAGCTCCCAGTTTCTCGAACATTTTTTCTTCTTGTTTCAGATTTCCAACATGCACAGTTCTTTGTTTTGTTGAAAATTCAATGAGCGCTGATTAATTTCTGGAGAAACTCAGCAGGCCTGGATGCATCAGTGGAGACAGAGAAACAGAGCTAAGGTTTCAAGTCCAGCGATATCCTTCTTCAGAACTGAAAACTATTGGAAAATTATCTTTTGAATATCTTGAAAGAAGTGGAGGAGCGGTGACAGAAAACATAGGGTGTGGGGGTGCAGTGCAAAATACAAATGAGCTTTTAATTAATGAGATTTCAACAATCTTACCTATCTGCACACACACACAGATTAAACAGTATATAAAATCATTTCTCCTCCAATCCATTTCAAACTATCGTGTTTAGTTGACATTGTCACTCTCCATTCCTTCAGCCAAAGTTATTCAGTTTCTTTCTCTGCGTTTTGTTTTATTCCGTCTATGAAGAAGAAATTACCTACTGGGCGATATCACGTTAGTCCTGTCCAGTCTGCACAGCCACTGTCCCCTCTTCCTTACTGTTCCTTAATCATTCACAGAGATATTGTCTCTGACCCTTTACTCCCAATAAACTATTGGGAAATAAGAGGCACAGCCCATTCACACTCTCCTGCCTATTACACAGGAAGACAAGGAGTCTAATCAGCACATCGAGCTGTTAAACAGGTACCGGGGTCATCCAATCAGGTCCTTAACCCTTTTCCCTGGGACCAGGAGTCGGCCATTCCGACCCTCAAGCCACATAAACAGAAACAGAAGGATGTCATTGATGCTCCAACATGACAAACCAATGAAGCAGAGAATGCACAGACAGACTGCTCCATGTGGTTTCTCCTGATGCCATTGCTAATGGTACACACATGTGACTTTAACGTCAGAACAAAAACAAAGTCACTGGAAAAACTCAGCATCTCTGGCAGCATCTGTGAAGGAGAAAACAGAGTTCATGTTTCGGGTCCGGTGACCCTCCCGCAGAACGGTTACTTTAATGTCACTTGCTGATGGTTAGGAGGGACAGTGGATGATAAGGGAATAGTGTAGGTTAGATGGGCTTCAGTTTGGTTTCACAGGTTGGTGCAACATCGAGGAGTGAAGGCTCTGTACTGCACTGTAATGTTCTGTGAATGATATCAGATCGCATGGATCAGTTACAGCAGTAGCTGGAGGCAAAGAGGAATTTACATAAGCGAGGGAATGTGATGAATATCTGTAGCTCAGGTTGAGGTTCTGGATGTGAGTTTGCTCGCTGAGCTGGAAGGTTAGTTTTTCAGATATTTCATCACCATTCTAGGTAACATCATCAGTGAGCATCCGACGAAGCGCTGGTGTTATGTCCTGCTTTCTATTTATGAATATCTGTTCCAGGCGTAGAAATACTGCAGAAACAGTGAGGTTGATGGGTTACTTGTAGGAAATGTAGGATGGGTAGACAGGCAATGCAGGAATCTCCTGTAGCCATCTCCATCTCAAACGATTATGCTGTTTTGGGGAATTCGGGCGTGACAGACTCTCGGAGGAATATAGCACTCAGAGCCAAGTTTCTGGTAGCCATACTGTATCTACTGTAATGAGGATTACATCAGGTTCCAAGTGATTGATTTCAGGGAACTGTTAAGGCAGACACACAGGCAGACGTTTCTGCAGCCAACTGCAAGACAGCAGGATAGTGTGTTGCCTACAGAGTGCGAGGGTTAAGGATGTCTTGGACAGGGTATATAATATTCTCAATGGCTCGACAGACAAACAGGAGATTGTTGTACACTTTGGAACTAACAACATAGGACGAGAAAATGGATGAGATTTTGAGGGTAGCACATGGGAGATTAGGGAAGGATGTGTGAATGTTGGTTGGTGAGTACAGTAATACCTGGATTACTTCTGTGCCACGAACTAGTGAGGTTTGGAATAGAGAAGATCGAGCAGATGGACTCGGGGCTGAGGAGTTGATATGGGGGAAAGGATAAACATTTCTGGATATTTGGGATCTCTTCCGGGTTGAAGTGAACTTTACAAGGAGGATGGATTGTAGTTGAATGGGAAGTGGCCTAATATTCTAGCAGTGAGAGTTGTTATAGCCATCCAGGAGGATTTAAACTGATAAGATGATGAGGGTGGGATGCAGGGTTGGTGCAGATGGGTATGCTGGAGGGATCAAGCGACATTGTGAGAAAAGGGAGCAGTCTGAGTCTGGTGCAGTAGTTTTTTTTTAAAAAAGCAAGTCAAATAGGCAAGGCAGGGTGGAGCAAAGCAGAGAATGAGGTAGGTCTGATAAGTTAAAGTGCATTTATATCAATGCACGTGGTCTGACAGTATTGCAGATTAACTCAGGGCAAGGTTAGTGACATGAGACTGGGATAACATAGCTATCAGAAATGTGGCTCCTGGATGGACAGTCATGGCAGCTTAACGATCAAACAGATAGCTGCTATCAGACAGGTAGAAAAGGTTGCAAAGGAGGTGGGGAAGAAGGGCGATGGCATTTTTGATTTTGGACAACATTCTGGCTGTACTTAGGGAGGATATTCCTATGAGTGTGATCAATGAAGTTATTTGTGTGCAATTGAGAAATAAGAAAGTGTTGACCACATTGTTGGAATTGTACTCCCCACCACAAAAATAAACAGTCAGTGGTTCAATTGAGAAGCAAATTTGTAAGGATATGACAGTTATCTGTAAAAATAATAAGGTGCCCACAGTAGGGGGTTTTAACTTTCCAAAAATAGACTGAGCCTGCCATAGTGTGAAAGAATTGGATAGAAAGAGGGTTTTTTGTGTATGTTCATGAATTTTTTTTTGTTCAGCATGTGGATTTACCTCCAAGAGAAGGTTAAAGAAAGAATTAGATGTATTCTTGGGGAATAAGGCAGGGAAAGTAACTGAGTTTTCAGTGGGGTAGCACTCTGGGGCAAAAAATATCCATAATTTTATTCATTTTAAAATAAGTATGAAAAAGAATTGACCTGATCTAAAAGCTAAAGTTCTAAACTTCAGCAAGGTCATTTTGAACAATATTAGCCGTGAACTTTCAAAAGTTGATATGAGTGATATTAGAAAGTAAAGAGATGGCTTGCAATGGGAAATCGTCACAAATTTATAACGAAATTCCAGAGACAGTACACTTGGTTAGGATGAAAGGCAAGGCTGATAGGTGCAGGGAATGCTGGATGACTCGAGAAATTGAGGTTCGGATCAAGAAAAAGAAGGAGGCATGTATCAGGTGTTGACAGCGGGGATTGCATGAATCCCTACAGGAGGCAAAGGACAGTTGGAGTATACTGAAGAAGGGAATCATGAAGGCAAAAAGTGGTCATGAGAGAGTTTCAGTAAATAGGGTTAAGGAGAAGTCAAAGGATTTATGCAAATACATTTTGGAGAAAAGAGTATATAAGGAGAGAATGGGGACCCTTAAAAATCAGCAAAGTTGCCTATGTGTGGAACCGCAGGAGATGAGTGAGTTACTAAAATGAACAATTTGTATCTGTGCTTTCTGTTCAAAGCATATGAAATTGAGGGAACTCAGGAATAAACAGTAAGAAGTGTCCACGTTACGGAGGTAGTGGTGCTTGACCCTTAAAATGCATAAAGATGAGTAAATCATCAGGATCGGATCAAGTATATCGTCGGCATTTATGGGAACCTAGGGAACTGACTTATGGGCCCCTTGCTGAGATATTTGTATCATCGATAGCCACTGATGAGGTGATGGAAGGCTGAAAGTTGGCTGACATGGTCCTACTATTTAAGAAAGGTGATCAGGGAAAGCTAGGGAACTGCAGACTGGTGAGGATGACATCAGTGATGGACACATTGTTGGAGGGGATTTTCAGGACAGGATTTACATGTATTTAGAAAGGGAAGGGCTGATTGAGGACAGCCAACATGGCTTTGTGCCTGGGAAATTGTGTCTCGATAACTTGATTAAATTTGAAAAAATGACGAGAAGGATTGATGGAGTCAGAGTGTTCGATGTTGTCTATATCAGTTTCAGTCAAACATTCAACAAGTTCCACATGGTGGACTGGTTAGCAATGTCACATCACATGGAATACAGGGAGAACGAACAATTTGAATAAAAATTGGCTCAAAGGAAGAAGACAAAGCACAGTGACAGAGTGCTTTTCGAAATGCAAACCTGTGATCAATGGTGTGCTACAAGGACCAGTAATGGCCCATTGTTTTTGTCATTCTATAATGATTTTAAAACAGGAGGTATAGTTGGTAAGTTTGCAGATGACACTAAAATTGGTGATGTAATGAACAATGAAGCAAGTTATCTCAGAGTAAAATTTGATTTGAATTTCCCACAGGTCCTCATTTTCACTATTCACCATGTTCCCATCTATTTCTGGAAGAGTTTCTGTTCCTCCCTTCATGGAAACAGAACATCACATTCACTACACCAGGCAGAGCCGTCGTGTGTCATGTCGTGAATATATTGGAGGTCGGCACTCTGGCACATGATGGATAAGTCAGCCACTGCTGCAAAGAAAGTTCTAGAATGAGATAACAATGTGAAGAGCTGGATGAAGGGCCCAGACCCGAAACATCAGCTTCCCTGCTTCTCTGATGCTGCCTGGCCAACTGTGTTCATCCAGCTCTATATCTAATCTCATATTCCAGCATCGGCAGTTCCTACTATCTCTGAGTAAGTTCTAGAATGAAACCAGTTCCCTTGATGCCCTTTGTCAGTACTGCCCTCTCCCTGATGCATACATCGTGTACTCTCTCAGTTTTGGAAATGCCTTCCTCTACTTAGTTTATTTTCCTGGCTGATAAACGTCATATATCTACACAGTCGCAGTGGCCTGAAATATTAATGAGTCTGCTCTTAATAGAAGCAGTTGATAATATAATTGCACAATTTTCTGCACCACAGTCGCGATAGCAGCAACACCACTATTGCTGCTGGAGGTGACTGGGGATTTTGGGGATGAGATGACCTTGTGGTATTCTTTCTAGTCTATTAATCCAAGGATCCAGGTAATGACCCACATCCTGATTCAAATCCCACCACAGCAAATTGTGGAATTTGAATTCAATGAACTGCATGGAATGATGAAACTATTAAGCCATCATTGATCATTGGGAAAAACCCACCTGGCTCACGAATGGCCTTCAAGGGAGGAAATCTGCCACCCTCACCTGGTCTGGCCTACATGTGACTCAAGACCAACAGCAATGTGGTTACCTCTCAACTGCCTTTTGGAATGGCCAAGCCAGCCACTCACTTGTATCAATCACCACAAAGTCTCAAAGAAATGACACAAGACAGAACTACATACCAGCAATGTACAGCACGTGGTCTGTCGTGATTCAAGAAAGCAGCTCACAGATATCTTTTCATGGGCAACTAGGAAAGGGAAATAAATGCTGCCCCAGCCAGTGACACCTACATCCCATTGATGAATAAGTGAAGATGACCACACTTAGGGAAGACAGACTGAGGGGACATTAATTATTTCAGACAGGGACTTCGAAGTATATCTACATGGGCACGACATTCAGGAATATGGGAAAAGGTGAAAAATAAATGTAATTTATTTCACATTTTATATCCATCCCACCTGATCATCAACAATCCCTTTCTTTGTTTCTTGTTTTCCTCTAGCTCTATCTTACTGCATTTATTCAACTCATTCCTTCTTCCCTTCAAAACAATCATCCCTGTCAACAAAATAAATCACAATAGTTACCAGCTGATTTCAGTTCTGATGTCTGTTCAGTGAACTTGAAATGCTAACTCTGTTTACATTTCATTAAAGCCTGTCAAACCTGTTCATTTCCGTCAGCACTTTGGTTCTTTTTGTTTCAGATCTCTGACATCTTTCTTTCTTTGATTTCAACGTTTTTTTTCATGGGATGTCAGAATCACTGGCAAGAGCAGCGTATGTTAACCATCGTAAATTATCTTTAACTGTGACCATTCCACAAGGCAGTTTGGAGCCAAACACATTGTTGTGGGTTTGAATTCACACCTAATCCAGACCAAAATTTCTTTATCAGAGGAGATCAGTGGAATGAGATCGGTTTTTTAGTCAAAATGGTGCTGATTTTATGGTTGTTATTACTGAAATTCACTTTCGTTACAATTCTTATCATTAGAATTTAAGTTCTACCACCAACTGTGGTGTGATTTGAAACAGTATCTTTAGAATAATAACCTGTGTCTCTGGAATTACTTGCTGAGTGACTTAACTGCTCTGACATGATGTTCTTATCGTTAATTACTTCAGAAACATGAACAAAGGGTGCGATCAAATTATTTATAACTTAGAAGACTGGTCAGAAAAGAGCTGGAACTATAAAGTCTGAATTTTACCACGTCATAGATAATGGTTTATTCAGTAACAGTACAGAGGCAGAGGGGGAGAGTGGGGATTTTATGGAGCTGGTGTTGGACAGGTTTGGCGATGGAGACAATAGCGAAACATAAATCAATAAAGGCCTTCAATGATGTGAACAATTCTTGTTCTCAGATGCTTGTGAAGGATGAGTCTGAAATTCATGGACAATGAGGTTTTAATTAAACTGAAGATAATAGATTCCATCTTTTCCAAATGTAGGCAACAGAAACAACAATAAAGTTGAATATACTCTATGGAAGTAATGACTGGACAGAGATAGAGAGACTTACCAGGAACACCAATAATAGCGAGAATGGGATAGTAACCAACTTGAATAACCCACAGTAGACCTAGTATCCGATATGGTAATGTCAACCTATAGTTGGTAAGAAAGAAAAGACCCGAGGATAAAACCCTGCCAATTGTTGTAACATCCCAGTCTATTGTTCTCAGATTCTGATCCATTGTTGCAACATTCCAGTCTATTGTTCTCAGATTCTGATCCATTGTTGCAACAGCCCAGTCTATTTTTCGCAGATTCTGATCCATTGTTGTAACATTCCAGTCTATTGTTCTCAGATTCTGATCCATTGTTGTAACATTCCAGTCCAATGCTCTCAGATTCTAATCTGTCCGCCCCCTCTCTCTGCAGCTGCTGATCCCTGTTAGTGCTGTCGCTGATGTCTCACTTATACTATGGGATAACACACTGAATGGAGCCCCTGAGTAATAGGAGAGGGAAAGCCTCCTGTGACACAGTTCGAATCCATGGAGACTGACATCAATCACAGTCACCGAACAAACAGTTCCAGTTAACCCCTTTCAATACACCTTCAGTGAGCCTTCAGTTCACAATTAAAACTGGACTGGATTCCATGTTAATATCGTTGGCGATAGGTCTCATATACCATTAGCAATTGCTCTAACGACGTCTGTCGTGAGGGAGAATGATGGTTGTTTTCATTTTTTAGGCTAAATGGCTCTGGCCTGTTGTCCATGTGCAATGCTGTAACCACCTGCACCAACATCCTTCCCCTCCAAAAAAAAAACACAATCAAAATGTTATTACTGTGCTGATTACTCTGACACCGCCAACAACAACAAAAAAATTGCTGGGCATAGTCAGGCTGACCTTGCAGAGTAAGTGTGGTTTTCTCGCTGCTGTAATAAAACAACAATGTATCTTCAACATGCAAAGTTCTTCATTGCAAGTTATGTGCTTTAAAGCAGTAACACTTACATTTCTTGATTCAATTGACCAAAACTAAAATCAAATGCAGCGTGTACAATGATGTTGTTCATTAAAGAGCATGGACTAAATAGTCAGGGACAGAATGAATGTGACAATGGTTCAGAGACAGAGAGGAATGGGGGCAGTGGCTGTAGAGACTGGAGAGGAGGACAGTGATATCCCAATGTCACCAGTATTTAACTAGCACTTATTCTGACAGACAGAAAGAAATGCAAAGCAGAGCAAGTCAATACGTTATACTTGGGAGACGGAGTGCCAAACAACAATATGATCATAGTACGATAACTTTAAATGTGATGTAGGAAATTATGTATTATGTGTACACTTTTTAATCATGGGGTATGCCCAGGATATTCAAAATTAAGAGCAGATCAAGATTTCAAAATGTTAGGTGTATCGCGAGATGACAGAATAATAATAGTAGGAATATAGTTCATCCCCAGCCGGTACAGAGATGATGGGCTGAGTGACCACAGCTTTGCTGTAAATATTCTGAGATTTGTATGAAAAGTTTTCAGAGCCTGAGGGGAGATGCTTTCAGTGAAGGGCACGGATTGTGCCGTCATGAGTAATCTATTTCTGTTGTCTCATGAAGTGCAGCTGCCTCTAAAATTACTTTTAATCAAAATTGATTTCCAGATATTTATGCATTTAGGATGATATTCGCAATTTTTTTTGGAACTTAAAAGAAGAAACAGATACTGGGGCATGATGAGTGTAATCGGCACAATGACACTAACGGAACCAGAAATGGATGATACTGTCAAAATCTCACCAAGCTGGGCCGGTCCAGCAAAGCAAAATGCTGGAGATTATGGAAATTTGAAACAGAAACAGAAATTGGTGGAGAGACACAACAGATGAGGCAACATCTGGAGACAGGTTTTGAGCTAACATATCTAGTCTGTTCTGAACCTGTTCTGAAAAAGTCATATTACAGATGCTGCTGGACTGGATAAGTTACATTCCAGAATCTCTTTCTTTCTTTTGGACTGTCACAATTTGTATGATCTGGATCAGAACAACAAAGCTGCCATTTGAGTTGGCCTTCAAGTATTTGTGAATGATCATTAAAGGAGACATTGCAAAGTTTCTATATTAAAGATCCCTAATATTTATGCCATGTCGTATTGAGATAAATTGCCAAGAATGGTTTGAACTCAGTGGCACTGATATCGCATGATCAGTCCTCTGATTGAAAACGATGAGGATCCTTACCTCAATGTCATGCCATGCTTCTGATGTTGCTGGGCTTTCACTCATTTGGCAAAGTCTTACCTTCCAAGACTTTATACTCAACTTTGAAACCATAAAGTATCTTGATATTCTTAATAAGACACACTCATCCATGGATTTTAGCAGGCACGAGCAAAGGCTATGTTTATTTTTCATCACCAGTGGCTCTGGAGAACGTAAAATGAAGCTGCCTTCCTGAAACGCTTCCAATCCAAGTGGTGCAGAAGTACACACAGAGCTGTTTATAAGTGGTTCCAAGATTGTGCAGGATTGTCTCCAATTTGCATTGATCACATTTTTGCTTTGGGTCCATGATGCCATAATGAGTGAAGTAGCATGGTCAGCATGGGAAGTTACTCTGATCTCACTTCCAATGATATTGGAACACCAGCTGAAACAATAAAGAGCGAAAGTACAGAACACTGTGCTCACTGTCCTCACAAAATTCCAAAGAATTTTCGGTATGGACTTCCAATTCTGTCAGGAGATATTTGTCCGATTGTGATTAGGCTATTTGGTGTCTGAAATGCACTGCTTAGGAGGATGGCTGAGGCAGGTAACATGCCAAACTATAAAAAGCATTTGGATCAGCACCAGGCGGTGCAGTCTCAATGAGTCTTTTCTCAATTGTCTGATTCTATGTGGTAGCAGCCATTGAAAGGTCTGATATATTCCGAAGTACGAGCCAATGGCACTTGTTTGTCTGTTCCATCAACTGTGTTCAGAAAGTTTTTCAAAACCGCATCTCTCATAAAGTATCAGCACTTACTCAACCTGGGACAGCCCAGCTATTTCGGAAAACATCCAGCTTTTTTCAAATGGTCAGTGCCAGATTCTTCCAGCTTTTTATCACCATTATTTTCATGAAACCAATAAAATGGATACAGCTTTCCCTTCATGAGAGTAATGTATTTTAGCTGTTATGGTGTCATTCCTCAAAAGAACAAAAAACTCCTTCTTCCCATGTGCATATTTTGATGATGTATTTGTTTTCCTGCCAGTTCTTAACCTCCAGTCCCTTCCAGTGCTGTTTCCATGATCCGGTTCCATGTTTGTGTCACTCGAATATGCATTGCCAAAGCAAATGTTTCTGTTTGAGCCAGGATTGTGAATGCTCACAAACTAATCGACCATATTGGTAGGAGACTAAAACATCAGCAACCCAACTGTACTGAAACCGAGTCCTCAGCACCATTTCATGGTCCTCAGTTACTGCAGTCGTCTATGTCGTTATTCCAAAAGATGTGGCACCATTCAGGTTTAGCTGATGAATGGCTAACAAGAACAGTTCTTCAATGTTGCCGGGCAGGAATTATCTCCAACCGGAGGCAATCCAAAAGCCCTCCCTTGATATTCAATGAGATAATCAACTTCCAGCAACAAATATCCTGCATGTAACTATTCATCAGAAATTCACCAAATCATAGAGTCATAAAGTTGTGAAGAACGGAAACACAGGCTTCAGTTTCACTTCGTCCATGCCAACTACATATCCCAAATAAATCTTGTCCCATTTTCCAGCATTTGGCCCATATCCCTCTAAACCCTTCCGAATCACATACCCATCCTTTCTTATCTTGTAATTGTACCAAAATCTAGCACTTCCCCTTGCAACTCATTCCACACACATACCAGCCTCTGTGTGAAAAAGTTACACCTGAGGTCCCTTCTAAATATTTTCCAGCTCACCTTAAACCCACACCGTCTAATTTTGGACTTCCCAACCCCAGTGAAAACACCTTGTCTGGATGCCCTATCTATTCCCCTCCTGAATTTACAAACATCAGTGAGGTCACCCCTCAGCCTCCGAATCTCCAGGAAAATGTTCATTCAGTTTCACCTTACAGCTAAAACCTTCCAACACTGGCAACACCCTTAAAAATCTTTTCTGAACCCTTTCAAGTTTCACAACATCCTTCCAATAGCAGGGAGAGAGAATAGCATGCAATATTCCAAAAGTGGCCTAACCAGTGTACAGCTGCAACAGGACCTCCCAACTACGATACACAATGTACTGACCAATAAAGGGAAGTGCACCAAATTCTTTCTTTACTATCCCAGCTGCCTCTGAATCCTCTTTCAAGGAACTATGCGCCCACTAACAGGACACGTTTTCCAGCAATACTCCCCAAGGGCTTACCATTTAGAGTATAAGTCCTGCCCATATTTGAATTCCAAAACACAGCACATCACATTTATTCAAATTAAACTCTATCTATCACTTCTTGGCCCAGTAGCCCATCTGATCAAGATCCCATTGTACTCTGAAGTAACCTTTTTCAGTATCCACTCCATTTCCAATTTGGTGAAATTCGGGCTGGAAGTTTTCAAGGTCAATTAGGGCTGATCTAGCTACATAAAAATCCCAAATGGATTCAAAAGAAAGTCTGATTTTCCCGAAGATTATAAAGTAATGTAGACATTTGTAATGATCTATCGAGCTAATCACTGTCTTTGATGTTGTGGGATATATTTGCAAAACGCAGTTCATGCATAAAAAAACAAAATCTCAGGTCACAGATAATTCAAGATAACTCAGCATTTGAGAAGCAGCTGGAGGAGCATTCAAAATGCCAGAGCCTAGTGGCTGTAGGCTTCAAGGGAAGTGTGATTAATTTAGTTTCTTTTTGTTTGACTGGAATAGGCATGCTGAGCTGAAGGTGCTGTTTGTCTACTAAATGACTCTCTGACCTTAATTTTTGAAAACAGAAAATGCAGTGTTACAATTTCCATATGTTGTGAGCATCAAATGTTGAGGATTACGCTGTCCAAGGCCACACAGCATCCTGGTTTGGATATTTATCATTGTCCATTCACTGTCACTTGCTCAGAATCCTGTACTTCTCCATGAAACATATCTGTTAGTGCCCCTGGGTTTCACCATCATATTCTGAATGGGAATTAGACAGAGGCAATAAATGCTGGTCTTGTCAATGAAACTCACCTCACCAGAACAAATAAAACTTCTATCCACCTCCCTCTCTCTCCATATTTATTTGAGCCCCCTTCCCCTCCCCCATTTCTAATGAAGGGTCTAGGCCCCAAACGTTGGCCTTCCTGCTCCTCTGATGCTGCTTGTCCTGCTGTGTCCATCCAGACCCACACCTTGTTATCTCAGATCCTCCAGCATCTGCAGTTCCTACTATCTCTGTTGGAAAAGCTCAGAGATCATGGGAACTGCATTAAAACTGCCCGAAACACCAGCTTTTGTGCCCCTGAGATGCTGCTTGTCCTGCTGTGTCCATCCAGCCCCACACTTTGTTTTGCTGGAAAAGCTCAGCCTGTCTGCAGCATCTGTGAAGGATCAGGCAGAGTTTTACGTTTCGGGTCCGGTGACCCGCCGTCAGAATTGTGGCCTCGTCCTCTGATTGTTTGGAGAACAAGCACGTCCGGTGCCTTCTTCCTGTTCCGCCTCTTGCTCGCTATTGGTCATTCAACGTCGTTCTGCCACGGAGCATGCGTACTGGGAGAGATATCCGGAATGAAATGGTCCTCCATGAGAGCCACAAGCGGTGAGTATAGGTTAAAGGGGAGGGCAGCTTCATACTCTGTTACTTTTCTCACAGCATTCAACAACTTGAAAACTGGATTGAAAATGATAGACAGAGCAGCCACTCCAGAAGCTTCCAAAATCACGCTGCACCTTCTTGATCTGCTGCAATCCACATGGTGAAGTAGCTCCCATGTTGCTGTTTGGTAAGGAGTTACAGGATTTTCATCCAGTGGTGATAAGGTTGTGCTGATATTTGTGTCAGTTGTAATCATTTTGTTCTTATTCCACCTTCACCATATTAGAAACATAGAAAATAGGAACAGGCGCAGGCCATTGTAGCTTTCAATCCTTCTCTGATAGCCACTTTGATCATGGCTGATCATTCTACTCATATTCTTCCCACTTGAGAGTCATACCCTTTGATCCCTTAAGCCCTCACAACTATACATATCAGCATCATTATCATTATCAGTATCAGTGTTTGGCCTTAAATGAGTTCTGTGCTGTACACGTATATGTTCTATGTTAACTGACCTCCGGCTCAGCCTTAACCCACATGGATTCTGAATGACATTTCACCCTTTGTGTTTCGACTCCACCTGGATCACATGAATCTCGGTGGTGTAAAATACTCCCCAAACAGCTGTTCTCACGATGTGTTGAGAACAACACTCACCCGTATGTACAATCTTGACCCCTCTTTCCAGCACTGCCTCACACCATCTCGGAACTGCCTTGCTGCATCCCTTCCCAAGTTCCAAGTCAGTCTCAGAACCATTCCGCATTCTGACAAGAATTTTTTTCTCTTCCTTTCAGGCATCAATGAATGCCAGCCACAGCAACTCAATGGTGCCCAACCTCTCCTGAAACGTTCCTCTCCTTACTATCCCTCTGACTCCATTCTTTCTACTAAGCCCACCTATTGTTGCATATTCACTACCCATTCTGACCTTCCACTCTCTGATGCTGAACACTTTGTTTTCAGTAAAGGTCTCAGTGTTATCCCTCCGCACCCCACCTCAATGAATTTCAGGCAAGATACGTGTTGAATTTTTATTCCGTCACCTCCATCTCAATGCCCATTAGTTTGAACAGGAGTCCTTTCCCCATCCCATAGATACATTCACCTGCCTCAAACATTCTTACTCCATCTGCAACCCTCCCTCTGTCCTTTTATCTGTTCAGTGAGAACTATTGACATGACATCCATCACCTTCATTTCTCAGGAACAAAAATGATGTTGCTGGAAAAGCTGAGTAGGTCTGCCAGCATCTGTGAAGGAGAAAACAGAGTTAACGTTTCAGGTCTGTACTGCGGAAGGGTCACCGGACCCGAAACGTTAACTCTGTTTTCTCCTTCACAGATGCTGTCAGACCTGCTGAACTTTTCCAGCAACTTTGTTTTTGTTCCTGATTTACAGCATCTGCAATTCTTTTAGTTTTTATATTCATTTCTCAGCTCTCCTCACCCATTCAAGCCTATCTCTCTCTGAATTGACTGCATTCTGTGCTCTGAGATCCAATCCTGACTTTGTCATCAAGCCTGACTGCAAGATTGGTGCTGACCTGTACGTTGTGAAGGTTGAACACTAGTTCTCAGACACCTCTTCCTGCCTACTGCTGGGCTAAGACCCTACCATCGAGCATCAGATCATGTGTCCATGACTCTTGCCAACCTCCTCTCATCTGGGGATCTCCCTTGACAGCCTCCCAGTTCATAGTCCTCCAATCCAGTAAAGCCCCCTTCTACCTTTGCCCCAAATCCGTATATAGTTCTGCCAGGCAGACCTATTGCTTGTGCCTCTTCCTATTTCCAGTCTCTTTTTCTTTGAAAAGGTTTCCTCATTTCAGTCCTTAACAGCTTAGCCCATGCCCCTCAGCTCTGACTACCTGGTCACTGACAACATCCGTCCTGTATTTAGGCTTGTTAGAATTTTATTGGCTTCTGTGAAATTTTTCGTCATGCTTCTAAACTCGGGCAGCACGGTGGCTCAGTGGTTAGCACGGCAGCCTCACAGCACCAGGGACACAGGTTCGATTCCAGCCTCGGGCAACTGTCTGTGTGGAACTTAGAACATAGAACATAGAACAGTAGAACACAGAACAGGCCCTTCAGCCCACAATGTTGTGCCGACCATTGATCCTCATGTATGCACCCTCAAATTCTGTGACCATATGCATGTCCAGCAGTCTCTTAAATGACCCCAATGACCTTGCTTCCACAACTGCTGTTGGCAACGCATTCCATGCTCTCACAACTCTCTGTGTAAAGAACCCGCCACTGACATCCCCTCCATACTTTGCTCCAACCAGCTTAAAACTATGACCCCTCGTGCTAGCCATTTCTGCCCTGGGAAATAGTCTCTATCAACTCTATCTATGCCTCTCATTATCTTGTATACCTCAATTAGGCCCCCTCTCCTCCTCCTTTTCTCCAATGAAAAGAGACCGAGCTCAGTCAACCTCTCTTCATAAGATAAACACTCCAGTCCAGGCAGCATCCTGGTAAACTTCCTCTGAACACTCTCCAAAGCATCCACATCTTTCCTATAATAGGGCGACCAGAACTGGACGCAGTATTCCAAGTGCAGTCGAACCAAAGTTTTATAGAGCGGCAACAAGAATGGCTCTCCCCTCGTCGGCCTGTCAACGTACTGCGTTAGGAAACTCTCCTGAACATACCTTACAAAAACAGCTCCATTCAAATCTTCTGCTCGAACGAGGTTCCAATCAATATTAGGAAAGTTAAAGTCACCCATTACAACAACCCTACTGCGTCCACACTTTTCCAAAATCTGTCGACCTATGCTTTCTTCAATCTCCCTGCTGCTACTGGTGGGCCTGTAGTAAACCCCTAACAAGGTGACTGCTCCCTTGCTGTTCCTAATTTCCACCCATACTGACTCCGTCGGCAGATCTTCCTCGACAATGGAAGTTTCTGTAGCTGTGATACCCTCTCTGATTAGTAGTGCAACACCCCTCCTCTTTTTCTCCCCTCCCTATTCTTTTTAAATGCTCTAAACCCTGGAACATCCAGCAACCATTCCTGCCCATGAGAAACCCATGTCTCTGTTATGGCCACAACATCATAGCACCAGGTACGGATCCATGCTCTTAAGTTCATCACTTTTATTCCTGATACTCCTTGCGTTAAAGCAAACACACTTTGACCGATCCCTTGGTTCCTTCCGACTAGCTGGTCTACCTCTTGCTACTGCCTCACCTGCATCAACTCTCACCCCTGGTATACAGCTCTGGTTCCCACCCCTATTGCCATACTAGTTTAAACCCTCTCGAACTACTCGAGCAAACCTTCCACCCAGGACATTGGTCCCCTTCCAGTTCAGATTCAACCCGTCCTTCTTGTACAGGTCCCACTTCCCCAAAAGGCATCCCAATTACCTACATATCTGAAGCCCTCCCTCCTACACCAGCTGCGAGGCCACGTGATTAGCTGCGCCCGCTCCCTGTTCCTCACCTCGCTATCTCATAGCACCGGTAGTAAGCAAGAGGACACTACTCTGTTCGTCCTGCTTTGCAGCTTCCATCCTAACTCCCTGAAATCACTTTTTATATCCTGAACCCTATTTCTGGCTGTATCATTAGTGCCAATATGTAACACGATTTCTGGCTGTTCGCCGTCCCCTTTTAGACCCTTATACACCAGATTGGAGACGTCCCGGACCCTGGCACCAGCGAGGCAACATACTTTCCGGGAATCCCGATCCTGACCACAAAATCTCCTGTCAATTCCCCTAACTATTGAGTCCCCTACCACGAGTACTTTTCTATTCTGCCCCCTTCCCTTCTTTTCCACAGTATCAGGCTCAGTGCCCGAGAACTGACTACTATGGTTTTCCTCTGGTAGATCATCACCCCCAGCAGTATGCAAAACAGTATACTTATTGCTGAGGGGAATGCCCACAGGGGATCTCTGCACTGTCTGTCTGTCCCCTTTCCTCCCCCTAACTGTAACCCATCTATCCTTGTCCTGAGCCTTAGGAGTGACCAACTCCCGGTTAATCCTTACAATTACCCCCTCTGCCTCCCGAAAGATCCGTAGTTCATCCAGCTCCAGCTCCATTTCCCTAACACGGTTTTCAAGGAGCTGTAGTTGGGTGCACTTCCTGCAGATGTAGCCAGCGGAGACGTGTGCCACGTCTCCCAACTGCCACATTCTGCAGGAGGAGCAAGCAACTGCCCTAGCATCCATACCCCACATTTGTTTACACATTCTCCCCGTGTCTGCGTGTGTTTCCTCTGGGTGCTCCGGTTTCCTCCCACAGTCCAAAGATGTATAGGCCAGGTGGATTGGCCATGCTCAATTGCCCGTAGTGTTCGGGGGTATGTGGTTTGGAGGGGGATGGGTCTGTGTGCGATGCTTCAAGGGGTGGTGTGGACTTGTTGGGCTGAAGGGCCTGTTTCCACACTGTAGGGAATCTAATCTAATCTAAACTCCAGTGAATTTCATCCTAACCAATCAGTGCTGTCCTTACACGTAAGCCTTGCCATTCCAGGAATCACTCTCATCAACCGTGTGAATAGCGTCCATAGCCAGAACATTCTTCCTCAGATAAGAATTCCAAATTTGCACGTACCACTTCATGTGTGGTCTCACTAAGATCCTGTACAATTTCAGTAAGACATCCCTGCTCCTGTACTCAAATGCTCTAACTCTGCAGGTCAAAATACCATTTTGGTGTTTGTAAGTTTTCTCAATTGAGGCATTCTGCCAAAAAATGTTTTGATAAGCTATTCATTTGCCTTCTTCACCCCCTGCTACACCTGCATGCTTACTGTCAGTGACTTGTGTTTTCCTAGTTTTGTAATCCAACTGGATAGTCTTGAACTTATCCACATTATATTTCATCTGCCTTGCATTTTCGCCCCACTCATTCAACTCGAAGTCACACTGAAGCATATTTGCATCCTCCTCACAGATCACTGTCCTAAACCTGCAAGCTTGCAGATGCAATATTCGAGTTTTCTCATTTACATAACTAATAGATGATGTGAGTACCTGGCGTCCATCACTGACCCCTGCAGTACCACACTGGTCACTGGCTGGCACACAGAAGCAATCAGTTCTGTATCCCCCTGAATACCCAATCTCACATGCTCTAACTTTACTTGCTAATCTCTTCTGTGGGACCTTCTGAACGCCTTCTCAAAGCGCACATTAGCCACATCCACTGGCTTTTCAACTCCAAATGTTGCATTCTTGAAACATTCCAGCAGTTTTGTCCAGCATGATTTCCCTTTCATAAATCCATACTGACTCTACTTCTGTCACTGTTTTCCAGTGTTACGTTAAGGTCTATAGTTCTCAGGCTTCTCCCTACATCCCTTCGAAAACAAAGGCAGAAGATGAGCCATTTCTGGCCATCTGGCACCCAACACGTATTTATAGATGATACCAACATTTTTGCATTTTCTTCCCTTACTTCCCATAATGTCTTGGGATACATTAGATCAGGTGCTGAAGATTTATCCATCTTCATATTTCCAAGATATTTAACACTTCCTCTCCTGCAACATGAACTGTTTCCAAAATATCAAAAATTATTTGAGTTCTTTAGCCTCCTTTGTTCCAACTTGTCCATGCCGACCAGGCTTCCCAAACTGAACGAGTCCCACTTGATTGTGTTGGGTCCATATCGCTCTAAACCTTTCCTATTCATGTACCTGTTCAAGTGTCTTTTTAAATATTGGAATTGTACCTGCATCTGCCACTTCCTTTGGCAGTTCATTCCACATAGAAACAACCTTCTGTTTGAAACAGCTCCCCCTTGTTTGCCTTTAAATCTTTCTCCTCTCCATTTAAAAATATACCCTCCAGATTTGGAATCCCCTCTGCAAGGGAGAAGACACTTGTTGTACACTTTATACCCCTCATGATTTTATAAACCTCTCTAAAGTCATCCCTCAACCTCCTATTTTCCAGTGAAGTCCCAGTCTCTCCTCATAACTCATACCCTCCAGTACTGGTAACCTATAGACTCTAAGTGTAGCATGACGCCATCCAGAGTACAAAGTTAATCCAACCACGAGAAGCATCACCTCGTCTCCATCTCTTTGGCCCTTCGTCAAATAGTCTGGCAAAAGCAACTGTCCAACTTCATACATGGAGAGTGAACGTTTCAGCTGGTTTTCTCCAGCCCCTGAGCCTTGAAATACCTCGCGTGAATGAAAAGACACCTTCCATTCACCTTATCTGTACTCTTCATGATTTTATAAACATATAAATCCATGCCTCCAATTCTTAGACTGCAATGGAAAAATGTCTCAACCGATCAAGCCTCTCCTTACGACTCAAAGCCTCCATTCCAGGCAACATCCTGGTAAATCCTTTCTGAACCCTCCCCAGCTTGATGATGTTCTTCATATAACAGGAGATCTGAAGTAGCCACCCTTTCAACATGTGACGCCAACCTCAAAGAATTAAGGGCCTGAACCCTGAGGTCTCTCTCTTCGACAAAACGAACCAAAAGGTCCTACGTTTAATTGTACAAGTACTGATCTTGTTTGTTTTACCAAAATGAAATACCTCGCCTTCATCCAAATTAAACACCACCTGCCATTCCTCAGCCTCTTAACCCTATAAATCAAGATGTCTTTGTAATCTTGGACAGCCTACTTCGCTGTCCACTATCCTGCCTATTTTGGCGTCATCTGAAACTTACTGACCATGTCTCCACTATTCTCATCTAAATCACTTTTTTATATAAAGTCAAACAAAATTGGACCGAGCACTGACCCCTGTGGAATACCTCTGGTAACAGGACTCCGGTCCGAAAAACAACCCTCCACCACCAGTCCCTGTGTCCTGTCACTAAGCCATATAAACGACTTCCACCACTCTGCCTCAATTATCTTCTTTGTTACTTCTCCAAAAAAAAATCAATCAACTAATCATTCCTACCTCTCCAAACACATAAATCCTACATTTCACGATTACCTTCAACTACATGTCCAAAACCGAAGGCAGACTCTCAGCTCGATAGTTCCCAGGCTTCTCCTTACGTCCCTTAAACGAAGGCACAATTTTAGCCACTCTCCAGTCATCTGGCACCTCGCCCGTAATTATAGATGATACAAATATTTCTGCAAAGGGGCCCAATGTTTTCTCTTTAACTTCCCACAACATGATTTGATGCACTAGAGCAGGACCTGGAGGTTTAAAGTCAGAGTGTAATACAGCATGGAAACAGGCCCTTCGGCCCAAACTGGTCCATGCTGACTGTGGTGCCCACTTAGCAATTTCTAATTGCCTGCATTTGGTCTATGTCCCCCTCCAAACACTTGCCATCCGTGTACATACCCAAATGTGTTTCAAACGTTGTTTTTGTGCCTGTCTCAACCACTTTCTCTGGCAGCCCATTCCAAATATGCACCACTGTCTGTGTGAAGAAGTTGCTCCTCACATCCTCCTTAAATCTGCCCTCTCTCACCTTAAATCTGTACACTCCAATTTTGCATTCCCCATCCCTGGGAAAAAGACTACGTGCATTCATCCTATCTAAGCCCCTCATGATTTTATCCACCTCAGTAAGGTCAGCCCTCATTCTCCTCCATTCCAAGCAATAAAGCCCAATCCTGGCCAACCTCTCCTCAGAACTCAGGCCTACTATTCCGGGCTCTTTGCACAGCTTCCAGTTTAACTATGCCTTTCCTGTAACAGGGTGATCCAAAACTGTACACCACACTGCAAGTGTGGCCTCAGCAATGACTTGTACATCTTTAATGTCCCAACTCCTATATGCATTGCCTCGACTGAAGAACGCCAGCATGCTAAATGCTTTGCTCATCACCCTGTCTATCTGTGATGCTGCTTTCAACCAACTATGTACTTGTATTCCTCAGTGTCTCTGTCCCACAATACTCCTCAGAACATACCATTCACTGTATGACTCTGACCTCGGTTGAACTTTCCAAAGGCCAACACCTCACGCTTAGCTGTATTGAATTTCATTTGGCAATCCTCAGCCCACTTCCCCATCCGATCACAATTTCCCTGTAATTTTTGATAACTTTCACTGCTTTCAGTGATACCTCTTAATGTTGTATCATCCGCAAACTTACTAATCATGCCGTGTACATTCACATCCAGATCGTTTATGTAAGTGAGAAATGACAAAGGTCCCAGTACTGACCCCTGTGTCACACCATGAGCCACAGGACTCCAGTCCAAGAACCAACCTACGGCCATCACGCTCTGCTTCCTACCATCGATCCCATGAGTAGCTCTCCCTGGATCCCGCACAACCGAACCTTCATGACTAGCCTGCTGTACGGGGCCTTGTTAAAGGCCTTACTAAAGTCCACATAGACAGAATTCTCTGCCTTACTCTCATCAATCCTCTTGCTTACCTCTTCGAAAAGCATGAATAATTTGTCAGACATGATTCTTGTGCACAAAGCCTATCCCAAATCAGACCTTAAATATCCAAACATTTGTGCATCCACTCCCTGAATATCATCTTCAATACCTTGTCTACCACTGGTTCACTGGCCTGCAGTTCCCCATCTGATCTTTGCTACCTTTCTTAAATAATAAGACAACATTAGTCACCCTCCAGTCTTCCGGAATTTCAGCAGTGGCAAAAGATGAAGCAAAAATCTCTGCAATTTCTTCCCCAGCCTCCCGCAGTGTCTGAAGCTGGACTTCATCAGGTCCAGTGGATTTATCAACCTTAATGTGCCTTCAGGCTGTAAACACCTCCGCGATGGTCCAGAACATCCCCACTTGCTTCCCTTTTTATCCTTAGCATCCATGATTCTCTACTCAGTAAACACTGAGAAGAAATTCATTAAAAATCTCCCCCATTTCTGTGAACTGTTTTCAAACCAAAATATTTCTCCTCCTGGTTTGTCTAGCCTCCATTTCTTTCTCAACAGTAAAAACTGATGCAATATATTCCTTTAAGATCTCTCTCTCCTCCTCTGGTTCAACACAAAGTTGACCTTTCTCATCTTTATGGAGCCCTGCTTGCTCTCTCGGTGCTCTCTTCCTCTTAATGCACTTGTAAAAACTCTATGAATTATTCTTAAGCTTATCTACCATGGTAGTTTCATGTTGCGTTTTTGCCATCCTGATCTCCTGTTTAAGAATTCCCCTAACACTATTTACACTGTTCAAGATATTCATTTGAGCCAAGTTGTTTGCATCTAATAATTTATTATTGTTATTTTTATTCCTGACTAAAACCTGAGTATCTTTTTCACCATTGCTCTCTAATCCTACCAGCCATACCTGTCACTTGAACAGGGACATAATGATTCTGAATTATCACACTTTTGAAAGCCTCCCACTTATCAGACATCCTTCTGCTTGCAGCCTACTCCTGATAACTTTTGAAAGTTACAAAAACAGAAGTTGCTGGAAAAGCTTACCAGGTCTGGCAGCATCTGTGAGGAAAAATCAGTTAACATTTCGGGTCTGTTGATCCTTCCTCAGAACTTTTGAAAGTCCTTGTCTTATACCATTAAAAATTGCCTTCCTCCAATTGAAAACTTTTAATTTTTCTGGAAGACATATCCTTTTCCACAACTGTTGTAAAACTGATAGAATTACTATCACAAGATTCAAAGTTTCTCTGTTCTGTCACTTCAGCCTGCCTTATTAACCAAGAAAAGCTTTTTCTTTTCATAGGAACATTGATTTATTGGTAAAGAAAATTTTCTTGAACGCATTTCACAAATTACTCACCATCCAAACCGTTAACACTCTGTTAGTCCAGGTAAATGTTTGGAAACTGAAGATCACCAACTATTATAATCTTATTATTCTTACACCAATCTGAGATCTCTCTGCACATTTGTTCCTCAATTTCCCTCTGACTATTAGGAAGCCTATGGTACAATCCCATTTGTGATCGTTCCTTTTTATTTCTAATTTCAACATATGTTTTCATTGGATGGTGTTTCTAAAATATCTGTTCTGGTGATAGCAGCAATGTTTTCCTTATTAATAAAAGCTACTCCCTCACCTGTTTTGCCTCCCTTTCGATCTTTCCTCTGAAATCTGTAACATTATTACAGGCAAAATATCTTGCAGGAGGTGGACGATGTGGAAAAATTCTTCCTACCAAAATGAATGGAGCACAATATTTGTTAAATGGAATTCTGAATTGCAGAAGAATTAAAATTAAGAAATTGAGTTTCAGAGTTAGTGTGCAGATATAGAATGTTATCAGAGGGTCATACAGCATGGAAACAGGCCCATCGGTACAACTAGTTCATGCCGACCATGTTCCCAAACTAAACTAGTCCCATCTTCCTGCGTTTGGCCCATATTCGCTCTCATCCTTTCAAATTCATGCATTATCTGAATGTTTTTTAAACATTGTAATTGCAACCCACATCCACCACTTCCTCTGGCAGTTCATCCCACACACTGAGCATTCTGTGTAAAACAAAAAGTTGACGTCATGTCCATTTTAAATCTTTCTGCCCTCATCTTAAAAAAAAAATTCCCCTGGTTTTGGAACCCACCCCCCCCCCCCCACCTGAGGGAAAAGACCTTTACTCTTCCTTATCTGTGTGTCTCATTATTTTATTAACCTACATGAGTCCATTTCTCAACCACTTAGCTTCCAGTGAAAGAAGTCCCAGCCTATCCAGTGTATTTTTATAACTCAAACCCCTTCATTCCCAGCAATATCCTGGTAATTTTGTCCAAACCCACTCCGGTTTAATAATAATCTTCCCATAACAGGACGACCAGAGCAGCGCACAGTCCGACAGAAGAGGACTCGCCAACATCACTTCCCAACTCCTGTACTCAAAGGCCTGAGCAATGAAGACAAGTGTGCTAAATGCCTTCCTAACCACCCTGTCTATCTGTGATGCAAATTTCAAAGAATGATGGACCTGAAACCCTAGTTTTTTTTTTCTGATCTGCAACACTACCCAGAGCCCAACTGTTAATTGTGTAATTCCTGCCCTTGTGAAGTATTGCGTTGTGGTAAAACAAACATTTATCCAAATAAAATTCAATCTCCCATTCCTCAGCCCATTGCCCCAATTGATTAAGATCTCTCTGAAATCCAGAAAGCCACGAGGCCATCTCCCTTGTTATGAAAACAAATAATCATCAATGAAAAGATGTTCACTTCATTTGTACAAGGAAGGTTTTCAGACCAAATCTCGAATACCACATGCAGGTTTTGGTCTTCTGTTCGTTTATTCAAAGTGGCTCAGAGGAGGTTTACAAGATTGAAACCCGGAATCAGTGGGTTGTCTGATGAAGATGGATTGGGCAGGAAAGAGGGAAAAGGATTTGTCGGGAGCTGCTGATTAAAACAGGAAACTGATGTGAGCCAGGATATAGGGTGTATTGAAGTAGAGTCTGTTTGGGTTGAGCTGAGAAACACCAATGGACAGAAAACGACCTTAGTGCTGCATATGGGCCCCAAGCTGCAGTAATATTGGGGAAGGCATTAGGCTGGAATTGAGAGATATAAGGCATAAAGTTATGGCTTTAATTACAGGTGACTGCAACCTGCTTATAAATTGTCCAAATCACAACTGTAACAGTATAGTGCAGTAGGGATATTTAGTGTCTATATGGTACAATTTTATGAATCAACATGTTGAAGAAGCAGATGGGTGTTGTATAATGAGGATGGAATAATTGACAATCGAGTTGAGTACGGGCCCTTAAGGATGAGGGACCACAATAGGATAGAATTCTTCACAAATCTGGAGAGTGATGAATGTTGTTTCTGAGACTTGGGTCCTGTATTTAAATGAAAGAAGTTAAAATGATATGAGGCACGAGCTAGTTGTGATAAATGGTGAATCAGTGTTTAAATGGATGATGGGAAATGGGCAATGGCAAACATTGAAAGAGGACGTGGACAAGCTGTGGAAGTTCTTCATCGCAGCCTGGCGTAAGAACAAAATGGGAAACATGATCAAACCACAGCACAGAAAGGGAAATGAACACGTATTAAATTTAAGGAAGCAGCATACACAGTTAGGCCAATAAAACAACTGGCAACAGGATTGGGAGCAGTTTAGATTTCTGCAAAGGGAAACAAAGGGATTTAATCAGAGTGAGAAAACAGAACATGAGTGCATGCTGCAGGGACCATACAGCCAATAGAATTTTGTTTTATATTCATTCACAGGATGTGAACTTTGGTGGCTTGGCCAGAATTTATTGCCCACCTGTGATTGCCCAGAGGGCTATCAAGTGTCAGCTGCATTGCTGTATGGCTGGAGTCACAAACAGACAAAACCAGGTGAAGGATAACAGTTCCTTTCCCTGAAGGGTATTTGTGAGCCAGATGCGTTTTTTTTCCTGACGATTGACAACGGTTTCATGATAATCAGTAAACTCATTGTGAAGATTGGTAGTGATAGACTGGTAACGAAGAATATGGGCTCTCCTGACAAGCAGAAGCAGTGAATTTATAATGGGGTACAAAGTGATAGCGGAACAATTAAATATGACTGAGGTTTTCAGTAAGGAGGATACAAATTACATCCCAAAATTAAGGGGATCACAGGGTCTAATGGGAAGGTGGAATCAGTATTAGTAGGAAAATGATATTGGGAAATCTAATGGGATAACAGGCAGATAAATCCCCAGACACTGATAACCTTCATCTCAAAGTACCTTAGGAAGTGGCTGTAGAAATAGTAGATGCACGAGTGGTTATCCTCCAAATTCTATGGACTGTCAGTTTTTATGGATTGGAGGATAGCTAATGTCACCCCAGTATGTAAGAAGGGAGTCAGAAAGAAAACAGGGAATTTGTATAAAATTGTTGGTTGGAAAAATATGTTGGGGTCCACTATAAAAGATGAAATGACAGAGTACTTGGAAGATAGTGTCAAGATCAGATAGAGCCAGCAGAGCCTTTTTCCGTGCTGTAGACTCTGTGTTAGGCGTGAATTCCCTCCACGCCACTCAACATCCTGACTTGGAAATGTATTGCTATACCTTCAGTGTTGCTGGGTCAAAATCCTGAATTCTCTCCCTAACAGCAGTGTGTGTCTACCTACCATTCATGGACTGTAGTGGTTCATGAAGTCAGATCGCTGCTACCTTCTCCATGACAACTATGCCCAGCCAGGAATGCCCACGGGATGTTTTTCTTAAAAAAAACAATCGAGGCCAAGCGGGAATGTGGAATCAAAGTGTAAATAGATCAGCTTTGACCTTTTTGAGGCTCGAGGGGCAGAATGGACAACTCTGATTCCTAATTTGTGTGTTCTCTACTCCGATTTAAAATGCATCATCCCACTAGGAATGATGTATTCCCTGTAAGTTAGAAGGATGATAGCTGATGTGATCAATTTTATTCCAATGTTAATTGAAGCTGTTTGGGGTGTCGAGAGGAACTAATCCACTTGGTGAGTGAAGTGGGAGCACAAGCCCTGACCCCCCTCACCAACAGTAATCAGACAAGACTCGAGTTTCTTTGTCCTGCGGTTTATTCAAACAAAGGAATGAGGAACAAGTGTAGGCCACTCGGCCCCTCAAACCAGCTCTGCGACTCAATAAAATCACTGCTGATCTAATTTCAATCTCAGCTCTATGTGCCTGCATATATCAGAATATCTTTCATCGTCTTGGTCAGGAAGAATCTGCCTTTTTTAACATAGAAAGATTCTGCATCCACTGCCTTTTGACGAAGGCAATTGCAAAGGTTCTCAGCCCTCTGAGAGAAAAGAAATGTTCTCCACTATTTCAAATGTACTCACCCTAACCTTTAAACAATGACCCCGAGTTCTAGATCCTTCCAGAAGAGGGGCCAAGTTTTCACCATGCATCTGGTCATGTCCCCTCATGATCTTTCATGTTTCCTCTTTCTTTTCTCAACTCCAGAGGATACAGACGAGGCTGTCTAGATTTTTCTCTAGATTTTCTTTTAAGGCAATCCACTCATTCCAGGTATTAGTCCACTGAATTTGGCCCGAAATGTTTCATAACCACCTGTAAGTTGGGTGACCAGAACTGAACACAGTACTCCAAATACAAATCTCACCAGTGCAAAAGGGGAATTAATTATCGAAAGGTTGACCATGAATTCCGACTTGCTTGCAGGAATGCATTTTCAGCCAGCTCCGGTCATTTACACGTATCCAGTTACAGACTGACACAGGTTATGGTCAGATAGTTGTACGGTTTGTATTGTTACACCGACAGCATTGTTGTGGCCTCACTCAAACCTCCCACTCTGCTGGCTCTGCACAAATAATGATTGGCTCTGCAGCCAATTCCCCCAGCCTGATTTGTCCTGTATTTTTCATCTTCTGTCCTTTCAAAGATAACAAATGATCCAAGTGGAATAGCTCAGCAAGACTGACAACATCGTGAAGGTAAAAAACAGAGTTTCTGTTTCGGGTCCGGTGACTCTTACTCTGAACTTTAGAAAGGATCAACAGACCTGAAACATTCACTCTGTTTTTTTTTTCATTCACAGATGTTGTCAGACCTGCTGAGCTTTTCCAGCAACTTTTCTTTTCATTCTTGACTTACAACACAAGCAGTTTTTTGTCATCCAGGTGACAATCCAGCAGCTTTATTCCACTTTTAACTGTATTAAATTTATTTGCCAGGAAATTAAAAAAAGGGAACATTTACTGACAGGCAGCTCAACTCAAACACTGGATCAAAAACTGCCAGCAAAACTTAATTCTCAGGAGCTTTGAACATGGAAGGAACAAGCATCGTTTACAGTGAAGAGAAACCATACATGTGCTCTCTGTGGACAAGCCTTCAGACAGTTGTCTGGCCTGTCAGTACGTAAATGCAGTCAAAACAGGGTGACAACAATGACATCAAGCAGCACTTGCTTTGTAATATCATCGTGATGGATCTCAGTTTGAGTTAAGCAAGGGCCACACATCTCCTCTCCTCCCTACATTCTTAGTGCAAACATGAACCAAACAGCTGTGTTCGAAATGTGAGAGTGACTATCCACTATCTTAATGCTCCATTTGACAGAACAGTGTATTAAGGAATCATAAGAAAGCTAAATTCAATAGGAACCAGGGAATATTATTCTTCCTTGGATAGCTGTTTTTTGAAAACATTGTGTCTTCAGACCTCACTAGATTGAAACAAGGAGAGTTTATTCAAACTTGTGCCACATACACGTGGAAGAGGTCGATAAGCCTAGCTTGGAGACACTCTTCCATTTACAGCTACACAGAAACTGCCTATTAAGGCATTTTCATGTCAGAATGGTTGCATGTAACGTTGATATAAAATAAATGTATATGTCCGTTACTTACTACAAATCAGGATGCTGTTCAGTTTCTGACAAAGTTCTGAGTCCTCTAATTTCAACAGGACTGCCACTTCCATATTATCTTCAGAGCTTCTCGACCCCACCATCAGCTCACAGCTGGGTGAGCAATACTTACGTGACTATCATAAGTTATATGTAACTGTTGATGTTTCACTGTTATGGACCTGCAGTTAAACTGTCTGAGAGACGTTAATGTGAAAACATCCCATTCATTTATATTCTTCTATAAATTAAAGTCTTTTGTCTGCATTTGATTCCTACACAGAGACTTTAATTTATAGAAATAAACTCTTATCCACCTACACATAGATATGCAGGCACTACCCTGAAGCTTCCTGCCCATCTAGGAATTCAGGGTAAAGCTTTTGTAACTCCTTTTCTTCTCACACATGGGTATGCAGACACTGTCGTAAGATTCCTGACTGAATTAAAATCCGAATCAAACTGTTTCAAATAGGGTTAGGTTGGGAAATAATTTTGTAAAGGTGTGAAACCTCTGAAGCATGTAACTTCTGTCACTGACAAATGGGCCAGGGCACTGACTTTGTTCCAGCCAGACACACTGGCAACTTGAAATCAGAATCTATCCCAGACAACGACTCGAAATCGCCTCCTACCATGAGCAGCCACTTTAATAGCAATCAATACTGTATCCTGGTCTTTTATGTTGATGCAATAATTGCTTGGTATCCTGTTTTTGTCTGTTGTAGTAATTGTTTTATGTATCATGTCATTTTAAGTTGTGAAATCGATTTATGCATCATGCCTTTTGTAAAGTATAAAAGGCGGGGACTGTCCGCTGCTCAGGGAAAATTACTTGCGAGACTCTGCAATCTGAGTACAGTGATTCTCCACAGCTTGTACTTGGTAATAAAGGGATTTGTGTTTTTTAAACAGGTCAGTTCTTCTTATTGCAGCAAGTCCATGAGGGTCTCCAAAAACGAACTTGACATTTGGCACAAGAGCAGGGTTCCAACATGTACAGCAGTCTCACGTGGAGGGCTGAATAAGTGATCGCTCGAGTGTGGTGGAGTGAGACGGACAGGCCCGCAAGGTACGTTTCACCTTGGTCTCTCTCACTAACCTGCCATCCGTGCGACCCCTCATCCCTACGTGTCTCTGTACTGACGGAACCCGAGACAACTCCGGTCTTGAACCCTGCTAAATCCTAACTGGGGTTAGAGTCCCCAGGTCAGATAACTGGTAATTTTTAAAATCCGGGAGGATAGATTTCCCCCGGTGACTGTGGGTGAATTCCTGTGTCGGGCAATAGGGAAAAGGTAGGGCGTTTAGTGTAAGACCTAGGTACAGTGTAGTTACAGTGTCTGTCTGTTTCAACCACCCTGCCTCAGACCGGTTGTTAAGAGGGGAAATCCCCCACGCGAAGGTCAGGACCCTGAAGTGCATGTTGAGACGAAGGACACTGCAGTAGTATATAGGGATAGTAAAAAGTGAAAGCGCTAATAAAAAAAAACAGCAAAGGAAAAAATGGGACAAATACTGGATAAATCAGGTGTCAGCACTCCTTTACATCGATTATGCCGGGATAATCCCGAAAATGAAGTACAGTACAGACGTCTGTCCGCATGCTTAAACAAAAGATTGGGAGATGAGAATTGGCCATTGGGGAGAACGCGGGATATAGATCTATGCACTAAAGCAGGAGAGGCACTGGAAAGGGTTAATGTTATTCTGGAGAAAGAGAGCTGAGGAGCTGACTGAAAAATCAAAACTGGCCAGTTGGGTGGATAATGCACGCAGGAGAGGGATCAGTGCCTGTGATAACGAGGGGAAACCAAAAACTTTGGAAGTTTTAAAACTGCAGTGTGAGGATCATGAGACGAATGAAAGGGAAAGAGTTAACCAAGAAAGACAGGAGAGAGAACAACGAGACAAAGAACGGGGGCTAGAGCGGCAGGCCGCATTGACAGAAAACAAAAAAATCGGAGGTACCTCCTGACATATCTGGCGTGCCGATGTAGTTCCAAATTAATGGCACAGATGAGCAAGACTGAGGAGGACTGGGGAAGCCATCCCTCTGCCTCATCGGGGCTGCTACCCGCTCCAGAACCCTACCCGTCCTTGGCCAATCTCCATCTGCAGGCAGCCCAACACTGCCATCAGTCCCAGCAACCGCCCCCGCATGCTGCCCAAACTAAACCTCCCATAGAATCTCAAAGCCCTTCAGTAGGCAGCCCACATGGATCCCCTGGCAACCCCACGGCTTGTACAGACCCTACCTCCTGTCATACCAGATCCAAAACAAAACAGGGAAACAGGAAACAGGGCGCAGGCCAGACGGTCAGTGAACAAAAGGAGGGACGACAGGATCCTTTTAAAACCCATGAGAAGCCCAGGAAGACATAAGTCCTGGGTGCAGCCTACTTGACCCTCTAACACCTGTTTACTGTTTCCTGGCGACTCCACAAGTACCGAATATGATCGTCCCAACTCACATGCAGAGGATAGTGAATGTGAGGACAGAGTTTGCAAGAGACCCTCGAATAGCCATCCCCTAAAGAAGGACCCCTGTCAGAAAAAATCACCGGCAATTCCCTAATCGCACGGTCCCTCATCGGAACCCAACAAAACGGGGTCAAAATATGATGCAAGTCTCTACCCCTCGGAAGCCACAAGAGATGGACTTAATTATGTCAAGGGCCCCTGATCGTAAAACTAACCCAAAAGATTTTATACATTGCATTCTGGGCATTATTCAAATCTATCAGGCCACCCCCACCCCCAAGACCTCTTTAGCCTGTGCTGCATGGCTCTTACCCCTCGTGAGAGTACTAAATGGAAAGGCCACCTCGGGAACCCGGCTCCCCAAGACTGGGATGCCTTCACGGATCTTGTGGCAGAAGGCCTTCAGCTGCAACCCATTAAAGATGTGCTCAAGCGAACTTTACACCAGCCGGTAGATGTTACCAAGGTACTGGAGCACGAACCCAGATGTGGAGAGGACAGCCCTGATTTCTGGGATTGTTTTTGCTCTATCTATGCCACACATTCTGGTGGTGTTGCCTATATTGCAGGGAATCCCTCACCACAGTTCAATGCCCTTTTGCTGCAATGTATACCCGAGGCTGTGGCGATAGCTATTTGCACTAATAACATGGATTGGCCAGATAATACTCGTCCCCAGATGAGAAGAGCCTTAACGTATTACTGGAACACTGTGAAGGAATCCAAACCAAACAAGATCAAATATGACATGGTGCAGCGTCCCCCATGTCAACCGAGATCCAACCATCCAGCATCCCTGCCTTCAGACTTTGCAAGAGCATATCAAATGGATCCCCGCGACGATGTTCCTCGCCAAACTGACAATTACGATCGCGGTTATGCAACCCGTCCACAGGGTCCTACTGACCCTCAAAATACTGCGCCGTATGCACCCAGCCCCACATTCCTCAGGCCCGGTGCCAGGATGCCCCGCTCTGCCCCGGGATGTTTTAACTGTGGCAGCCGGGATCACTGGTGGAGAGATTGCCCACAGAATCAAACACGTGGGAGACCCCAGGGAAGGAGGCAACCCTTTTCCACTAATAATCGTTTTCAACCTGACTATCTTCACTCCGTAATTTGCCCATTTTAAAGAAAGATCCTGAAGATTAACCAATTATTAACCTACAGGATGCATCACTTCCCTTTATGATTGATACTTGGGCCACGACATCTACGCTGGATGCTTCATGTATACAGCAATGTGGGTTTAAGCTCTCGCCCGCCTCAGTAAGCCTTAGCGGGCTTTCTGGGCAAGAATACACCTCCTCTTTACCAGAACCGCTAACAGTCCATTTTGGCCCTCAAACCTGTGTTATTCAATTTGCCCAGACACTCCATTTGGGAGTTAACTTAGCGGGGAGGGCTTTTTTTATGCCTTCTTCAAATTGAAATTCGAAATCTAAACGAGGGTATTACCATAAAAAAAATAGTCCGGGTAAACGGCAGTTGTGGGTTCATCACTCGCCGCAATGGTGGACAATTGACTTATCCCCTCGGGATTTCACCCCTCCATTACAAGTCCCTAGCCCTCATGTTACCTTGTGCTATGACCCTACGGGTGCTTCCTGTGAATTAGCTGCTGTCTCTGCCCCCTGTCTGGGATCAAGCTTATCTGTCACTGTCACACGATATATTGAGGGAAAGGAAGGGTCGGCATTGTTGGTGGAGGTGCCGTCCCACCTATGGCACCAATCAGATCTTGTGTCCCCCCACCTCTCACTGACTGTGAATACTGGCTATAAGGCTAAGTCCTTGGGATTGCGAGCGCACAGCTTAATCCAACAGGCGGACCCGGAAGTGAAGGGATCCCCACAGCAGTCAGCTGACGGCCTCATTTTGTATTATTCAGATCCCTTTACTGTCTTTGGGACATTATGTCTCCACCACCCTCATCATTGGCCCTCCGACGAGCCTTCTCCAGACCTGTGGTGAGGTGGGGTACACTGCAGTCACCCCCATACAAGTACAGATTATCCCGGGAGTGCCATTACCCTCGATACCTCAATATCGTCTCAAGCACGAGGCAGCAGAAGGGAATATCCTCCTTAATAGATTCGTTCCTCCGACAGGGCATATTAGTCTCTTGCCAATCGCCTTGCAATACTCCTCTCCTGCCCATCCCTAAACCTGGCCGACGGGAATGGCGACTGGTCCAAGACCTCAGACAGATCAATAATGTAGTCCAAACCTTACATCCAATTGTCCCTAACCCTGCCACAATCCTAAGCAACATCCCCTCGGATGCGTGTGTTTTCACCGTTGTGGACTTGCAGCATGCATTTTTTTGCTGCTCCCTTGGATAAGGAGACTCAGTATCTGTTAGCCTTTACCTTCAATGGCCAGCAGTATACCTGGACTCGTCTCCCCCAGGGGTTGGTTCACTCGCCTACCCTGTTCTCACAGGTTTTGCAATGCCAGCTCCAAGATCTCCGGCTCTTGGATGGCTCCATGGTTGTAAAATATGTCGACGATCTACTCTTGGCAAGCCCGTCAGAATCTGCTAATGTTGCAGACAAAAACCGGCTTTTAAATGCTCTCCAATTTTGGGGATATGTTGTGCCTGCCGTGAAGGTTAAACGTAACCAACGGCAGGTGCAGTTCCTAGGGGTTTTACTCAGCGCCTCAGAGCGAACACTCATCCCTGAGCGCATTGCCCGTATCCTTATGACCCCGTCACCCACCACCCCTAAACAGATGAGGGCCGTTTTTGGGTTGGTAAATTATTGTCGGCCATGGCTCCCGAGTGTCACCTTGCTCATCAAATTCCTAACCTCTCTCGCTTCTTGCAATGGCCCAAAAACCTTTACCCTCTCTAGTGAGCAGGAGTCAGCCTTCACAAAATTAAAAGTAGCCCTTGCTGCCGTCCCGGCTTTGGGCAGGCCTTTATATGACAGGCCTTTCCAGGTGTATGTTAATGTTATAGATGGGTGTGCTACGGGGGTGTTACCGCAGACTCACGGTGACCGCAAACGGTGGGTTGCCTACTACTCTATCTGCCTGGATACTGTTGCTCAGGGGTTACCCCCTTGTTCCCAGATTCTCCCCGTGATTTACTCCTTAGTCTCTGCAGCCTCAAATGTTACTCTCCAACAGCCTCTTACCGTCTGTACCTCACATGCCATCGTGGCCTTTCTCACCTCTCAACAGACCCAACGCCTTACCCAGGCACGTTTGAGCTGCTCTCAGGTCTCACTCCTTAACAATCCCGTCCTGACATTTTCTTTCTGCTCCATTATTAACCCAGCCGCATTTTTGAGCGAACCCCCTGATGACCTCTTAGAACCCCCACATGACTGCCTATTGAGGAACCAATTCCTGACTTCTGCCCGCCCGGACCTTACTGATGCCACACCCCCTTCACCAGACCTTATCCTGTTTGTTGATGGCAGGTCCTCCATATCCCCCTCAGGTGTATCTCTCTCTGGATATGCGATTATCAATGACACCTCTATATTGGAATCGGTGGCATTTCAGCCCCTGGTGTCCGCTCAGAAGGCAGAACGTTTTGGTCTTCCCCTTGCCTGCATTCTAGCCGCAAGGAGGTCAGCAACCATTTACACCGACTCTCGGTATGCTTTTGGGGTCTCCCACGACTTTGGCCAGTTGTGGTCTCAGCGTGGTTTTTAACATCCTCAGGAACACCCATCCAGAATTCACTGTACGTTAAAAACCTTCACGACGCAATCCTCCTCCCTAGATGATTGTCTATTGTTAAATGTGCTGCCCATGTCTCCATTGACTCTGTAGTTGCTCGAGGCAACGCCCGGGCTGATCGGGCTGTGAAACAGGCTGCTACAGACCATTTTTTATTATCCCCTCTATGAATAAGCAGGCGGTAAATCGCATGCCTTCAGACAAGACGGGCATGCCAGATATGGTCACTGTTCGGCACTTTCAGGGGGACGCCCCTGCTTCTGAAAAGAATGTTTGGAAGGCGCAGAGATGTTTACATTCTGCGTCCTCAGGCCTTTGGGTTACACCAATCGGCCAAGTGTGTGTCCCGGATACTTTATTACCTATGCTTGTTGACTGTCTGCATTCTGACACCAACCTTGGCAAGGAGGGAATGAGTGGCATTATGCTCCGTACCTGGTGGCACCCTGACTGACTGAGGCAGCCCAGTCTCATACAGCATCATGTCTCACATGCCAGCAAAACAATGTGGGTCAGGGGGTGAGATGCCCACCAGGAAAAACATCCTTGCCAGGTGGATCGTTTGAATGCATTCAGCTGGATTTTATTGAATTACCACGCGTAAACTGTTATAAATATTGTCTTGTCATTGTAGATGCATTCAGCAGGTGGATCGAGGCTTTCCCAAAGACAAACAACAAAGCCCCAACAGTCGTAAAACTGTCATTAACCAAAATAATACCAAGGTTTGGAGTAACGTGACAAATTAGTTCGGACAACGACCCTCACTTTGTAGGGAAAATTAACAAGGAACTGTGTCGTACATGACACATCCAACAACAATTCCACAGTGTCTACCATCCTCGGGCAGCAGGGCTAGTGGACAGAGCTAATGGAACACTTAAAACTAAACTGACCAAGTTGACATCAGAAAACGGCCTTAATTGGTTGAAGGTTTTGCCACTAGCCTTGTATCACATGTGAATAACACCCCACTCTACTACTGGGCTCTCAGCAGTGGAAACAGTCTATGGCCCACCGAGCAGAACAACATGGGATGCCAATACCAGCCCACCCACCCAAATTGACCTAAATGTGATGGGAGAAGAAATGCAAATGTACTTCCGACAATGAACATCATCTTGAAAGTTTCTCCATTCGCAGGTGAAGTGCGCCTTCAGGCCACCTCCACAGACACCAGAACAAGACCTCGAGACTCAGGATCGATCTTCGTGGCCGCAGATTGGAGATTTTGTAATTGTCCGGGACTGGGATCGGACCAAGGTGGAAAGGACCGTACCAAGTGTTTCTTCAGTCTCCGACAGCCCTCAAAGTTAATGGACAGAATCGCTGGATCCACTTAAGTGGCTGTAAACGATGGATTTCCTGATCGGCATGCAGTTAACCATTGGACTGAGTGTTTTTCTGCCCATGTATAGCCAGCAGGACAATCTGTTTTATAAAACACACATCCGGATGCACGGGAATTGGACAGCATGTTACCCAGTAGCACGGTCTGTAGAAGCGTTATTTGTGGCAACATCTGCCTGGAACCTAATCAGCTTTATGAAATAGAGTATTCCGGTAAGCCTTGCCAAGGTCAGAGGGGAACCTGGACGAGGGGTGTGCAGGGTACATCTGTGAAACTGGTAGTTAGTGGTCTCTCTGGTTGTGTGGACACTGGACCTGGGCATGGGAAGGAAGGGGCTAGCTGTACAAATCCCAACAGCTATCCGTTTTGCTTTAATGGAACTGGGACTTGTTGTGTGCATGCTCTCGTCACTAATCACCCCCAAAATGTTTCCTGGCCGCATCGGTGCGTAAAGAGAAATTGCTCCACTACAGGAGGATTGTTGAATTGCCCCTGCTCGAAATCTAAGCCCATAACTGTGACCCCGGGCATACAGTGGACTTGTGGGGATTGCAATTGCACTCATGTAAAAACAGACTATGGGTCTTTTCCATTTAACTCCGCAAATTTCCATCCACATAAGGGTCAGTCCTCCTGGCATAGCTATCAAGAAATACGTGAGTCTGTTTGCCTCCTGAACGAGATATTCATGCGTGAATCGAAATCTAGCATCCGACAGCAATTTCATTCCATGAGGGATGTGAATCGAGGAAAAAAACAGGCGATTCTTCAATGAAAAAAAAAACAACGTGGATCACACAGTGACCGGTTTACCATTGGTGAAAAAATAAACCCATGCGGGTGTAAAGGAGGCAAGAGGCACCAGGTGTTGACACTGTAATGGAGAGGGAGACATTAACATACAGGGCCAGTGGTTTTAAAAAGGCACCGGCAAAAGGTGTTTTCACTGTCATATGGTGGGACACACATAGCCACAGTGCTGGTAGCTGAAGAAAGGCACTGGTGAAAAAGGATGTGGCAAATGAGGCTAAAACTTGCGATTAGTGGAGACAGCGAAGGAATTCCCAAAAGATTCCCAACAAGCTGCAAAGAGAGTGCACAGCCGAGTCACAGACTGGATAGGAAGACGGTACCTGACCTCTATAAAGGTTTCACCTCTGTGGATAAGGTTTACTCAGGAAGAAAGGGGGGAGGGGGTAAAGAAGTAAAAACATTGAGGGATATGGCAGCTTATTAGTCTCTAACAGTAAGAGATGAAAGTATTTGCACTCCTTCTGAAATGTTACCCATGACAGTGGGAATCTGTGGAATAGATGGGGGGAGATGTATCATTCCACTGTGTAAGATCAGGTTGGAAAGTCCTATCAAGACTGGGGAAGTGACAGTGGGAGCCATTGAAAGAGCATCAATTCCAGGAATACAGTTGGTTATTGGAAACGGCCGAGCAGGATCAAAGGCAGGAGGCATACCCTTGTAGTGGAGAAGCCAAAGGTATACCGGGGCCAGCGGAGGTAAAAGAGAAATAGCCTGGAATTTTTCTGGAATGGATGGTAACAAGATCCCCCAGTCATAAGTTACAGCAAGAAGGGAAAAAAAAGTAAAAACAAAAAAGAAAGCCAAAGTTCCAGTTAGCTGCCCTGTTTGATGAAATGGTAAAGGAAAAATCTGAACAGGGAGCGGGTCAGGCAGAGGTGCTTCGTTCTGATGATTCCTGGTGTTACATCAAAAAAGATGAAACAAGAAAATATTTATTTCATACTCGGAAAAGGAATCAAAACATATTCCAATTGGTTATTATCTTAAAGTTAGAATCTGAAGGCAAAAATGGAGTCCGCAACAGGTTCATGCAGAAGAGAAATTGGCGGAAATGCACCAAATGTTGTTGCTGGGTGCATACAGACAGGAAGTCATGTGGCTAGCACATGAAATACTGACAGGAAGTCATTTGGGAGTTAGGGAGAGTGAGGTTAAAATACAAAAGCAATTCTGTTGTCCTGAATTAAATAAAGATGTGGTTGAATTTTGTCATTCCTGTCAGACATGTCAAATGGTAGGAAAGCCACAGGCAGGAATAAAATCAGTGCCTTTGGAATGGAAACTGAGGAAAAGGTATTAGTCACTGACACTCAGAACGAGGTGCATCAAAATACAAATTGTCTGCGTCTGATGTGCCACAACTTAATCTAAAAGGTAAGGAACTCCTTAGGAAATGGGTTAGGACAGTGAGCTATCTGCCTGAAGAGCAGGTCACTGAATCAAAAGACTCGTTGCAGCAATATGAGAACATATACAGGAACAGAATGGGGGACAGTAATTCTATCCTGCATGAAGATGCTATGGGTAATGCTGTTCGGAAAAAAAACTCCTACAGACTTAGTCTTCTCGAAGCCACACAGATGCAGAAAGAATTGGAAGCGATGCTGCAAAAAGACTTCACTGAGCCAAGGCAAAGCGAATGGAGTTCACTGATCCTGTTGGTTGCCATACCACATGGTACTCAACACTTCTGCATGGATTATTGGAAGGTAAATGCCAGAACCAAATTGGATTCATACCCAATTCTAAGGCTGGAGGACTGTGTGGGAAAAAGTTGGAGAAGCCACTTACCTCACCAAGTTGGACTTACTTTGTGTTTACTGGCAGTTACTTTTGTCAGAGACAACAAGAGAAGTTTGTGTGTTTGTAACCCCAATTAAATGTGATGCCTTTTGTTGTGATGAATGCGCCAGGCACATTCCAAAGACTTATGAACAGTGTTGTGGCAGGTTTGCCTAATTGTTCTGCTGAGAGAGGTGCCTTTGTGATCTTTAGCCATTCATTGAAATATCACATGGTACTTTTGGCAAAGCTCTTTGAAAGACTGTGGGTGGAAAAACTGGTTATAAATTCAGCAAATTCTTTTTCGTGAAGGCCGAAGTGATGGCCTTGCAACTCAATGTCAGATGTGGAACGATGAGTCTGCAGAATGTGTAAATGAAGGCCATTGAGGAATTTTAAAGATCATCCTCAAAGAAAGAAGCGCTTCAATTTTTTACCCTGACTGGTTTCTACTGGAATTTCGTACCAAACATTAGAAGCACGGTGGTGCTGCTGATGGTTTTGCTAAAGAAGAATATGAAATTTCGGTGGACAGAACAATACCAGGAGGCATTTGAGAACTCAAAAGCCATATTAAAGACTGCACCAGTTTTAGCAATGGCAAATTTCTGAAAAAAAACTTTTTAACATCGCTATCAGCACCAGTGGTGTAGTGGTTGTAGCTGTGTTAATGCAGGAGGATGATGGTGGAATTGAAAGGCCAGTTTGATATTTTTCAAAGAAACTCAACATCCACCAGATAAAATATTCCACCATTGAAGGAGAGTTATTGAGTTTGGTACTGGCCTAACAACATTTTCATGTTTATGCTACAAACAATGCATCCCAGACGGTTCTGTATACGGATTCAACTGTCTCACCTTTTTGAAAAGACTGAAGGGCAAGAATATAAGTCTATTTCATTTGGGTTTGACTTTACGGGCTTTTAATTTGCAGATTGTACATGCTGTGTGTCATAGAAGTATTATTTCAGATGCGTTATTGTGAGTTTAGCAGAAAATGTGTAGATAAGATGGCTCAGTATTATTTATATACACACACATACATATATACATAAGAGAATTAGTAGTAACATTCAATTAATGTCCTCTGTATCTCATGATAATGGTATGATATTTTATTAATGAAGCCATCTATTCAGAATGATGTTTTCTTTTTTCTTATGGGAGAGGTGTTATGATGTCGTTGAGAGGAGTTGTGAAGTGGAAGGCGGGAAGCTCAAATTTGTTTGTAAAAAATGGTATGGGAGAAGAATGCAGTTCCTTTAATGGGTAATGTGCTGATTGAAGCTTGGAGAATTATACAGAAAAATGTGTCTGTGTGTAGCTGAAGATGTACAGCCAATTCTGAAATTGAAATACGTATCATTTGGTTGTGTTATTGTTGGCCTTGGGCTTGTTTTGTTGTTTTGGCAACGAGCTAGAATCAGCCAATTGATTTAAACAAGGACTTAGTGATCGAAAGCCAGATGAATTTAAAACTGATGGTTTTGACAATCTCAGAACAATGCTGTTTTAAGAAAATTGAAATAATATTTAAGGTATACAAGACGAATGTATTTTTTTGAAAATCAGGATAAGAGTGAAACACCAATGAGAAATAAGCATCTAGCTCTCACATGAAATCACTAAACACTCTCGGAAAGCAGCACCAGTCAATAAAATGTGCACTGGCACTACGAGCTAAGAGTACTCACAGAAGGCTTCAAAGAGATAACGTTCCTGACAGCTGGGTCAGTGGGAGCAAAGTGCTTATGACTTGACGATAGCAAAACAAAGGCTTGCAGACTCCCAGAGACTGCATTCTAATTTATTTTCTTTTACTTGGGTTTATATAAGTGAGAATTGTTTATTGGAACAGTATACCAGTACAATTTAGTTCAATCTGGAACGACTCTGTAGTAAAGGGGAGGTTTTATCGTTTGTTAAGAGTTGTGTTAATTTGTTCACGGTTATGATTAAATAAATAAATCGTTACTTTTTACTTGTAAAGTGAATATCAGGGATTTTCCTTAATTTAATCTCCCCTTGTCCGACAGTTTGGGGGCCCAAGTTCAAGATCTGCTCTGTTCGTGTAAGGGATATGAACAGACCTGAATGGATTTTTACAAACTGAAGTAGACTTGGTGCTGAGTATCCTCGATCAGGTGAGACAAATCTGTTTAATTTCGATTACTTAGCGTTGGTTAAGTCAAAAGTGAGGGAAATGGCTCTTATCATTGAAATTTTGTGATTTGAGGATGCTTCCCAAATTTGCCAGAAGTGTTTGCATAAACAGAGGAAGGATACAGTTTTAGAATCAGCCAACAGTTTAGAATTGGGTTTACAGGAGCAAGAGGAACGCTGAAATTGTAACAGGGTTAGTCAAACATTTGTGAATACCAGAGGAATGGAAAATTGGAGGGGAGCTAGAAAAAAAATGCAAATAAACTGGAGTTAGACAATAAAAGGTAATTGAAAAAGTCCGAACTACATTTACAAGCACAGCAAAAACAAAATCAAAGAGAGAGAAGAGAGGGAAAGACTAAGAGGGAGAGAAGAGTGGGAAAAAGAACGCAGGGAGAAGAGGGGGTAAAGAAAGAGACAGAAATGGAAATAAAAAGAGAGAAGAAAGGGAAAAATGCTTGCATTCAAAAAGATAAAGTGTTAACTAGAAGCAAAAAGACTACATGTCAAAAGTACAAGCCAGAACAAACTCATTGTCACTAACAGCCTGGTTTGGACATGGACAATGGTCCAAACATTACCAAAATTCAATGAAAAAGATGCAGAAAACTATTTTTTTTTCCTTTCTAAATTTGACTAGCCTGATGAATCGACCAGACCATGTGTTATCTCTGTACTCACTGCTGGAGCAGGTTACAGATAATAGGAAGGGTGTCGGCATTGAAAGACTTCATAGTGATAGGGAGGACTGGGTTCGGGAGCTGGAGGAGGTTGCAACAATAAGCAAGAGAATGAGGGCTGGAGGGGCTTCAAGAGATTGGAACAGGTATAGTTGCTGGTGGAGATTACTGCAACAGGGACGGATCTCACAGTTGGAGAGCAACCATGGCGAGAGCAACTTGACGAGAAAAAGAGGGGTGTAGGGGCTAGAGGATGTTTGAGAGATAGGAATACATGGCTAGTGGAGGTTACACAGAATGGGAGGGATGACTTCTCCTTACAGGGATGAGGAGGAATGGAGGGGCTGAAGGTTGTAAGGGGTATACATGACTATGTACATGCTGCAGGAGGTTACAGCAATAGGGAGGGCAGGAATAACTGGTGGGAGTTACAGTATGAAGAACTGTTGTTGGGAATGGAGGAAGTTCCAGAGACATCGAGCAATATATATGCTGTTGGAGGTTACAGACATAGAGAGGGAAGTATCAGTTGCAGAGATAGAAGGAGTTCAGGGACTGGAGGAAGTTACAGAGATAGGGAGGGTTACAGGGCTGGGCAAGCTTACAGAGATAGTGAGGAGAGTAGGAGCTGCAGGAGGGTCCAGAGACAAACAGCAGTATGCATTTTGCAGGGGGTAACAGTAACCATGAGGGCTCATACAGTTGGTGGAGATTATAGAGATGGGAGGAATGTAAGAGTTGAAGTGGTGACCGAGATAGTGAGAGAGATATTTGCTGGAATTAGTTGCAGTGAAAGGTAGGGCTGTAATATGTGTTGGTGGTTACAGAGATAAGGGGGGATCTACAGCCTGGAGGAATTACAAAAATAGGGAAGCGGGTCTGGGCTTCAGGACATTACACATTTAGGGAAAGCTGTTTGGCCTGGAAGAGGTTTCATAGCTTGGAGGATTGCAGATGCTGGAGGAAGATTTTGACATTGGGAGAATTGTCATTCCTCAAGCAGGCTACAGATTTAGGCAAGAATATAAGTGCTGGAGGAGGGTACATGGACAGGGGATAATGTATGTGCTGGAGGATGTTAGTCAGATGGGGAGGTTTGGAGGAGATATACTAATATAAAGAATTAGGGAGGGCTGGAATAGCTGTTGGAGGTTAGAGGTGAGGAGGGTGCAGGGAATGGAACAGGTTACAGAAATAGGTAAGATGATCTGATCTTAAGAAGGTTACAAAGGTAGGGCAAAGTGAAATCCGGAGGTTACAGGGATAAAAGTATAGTATCCCCACAGTGATCCAACAAATCCACATCTGCAGCCCGCACACACCATCGATGTAATTCCCATATCCAGTCCACTGAACCTACATATCGCTGGACACTGTGGGCAAATTAACATGGCCAGTCCACCTAAACTGCACAGCTTTGGACTGTGGGAGGAAACTAGTGGACCCTAACGAATCTCATAACAAAAAAAAGGGAGAATGTGCAAACTCCGCACAGTCACCTGAGGCTGGAATTGAACACAGGCCCGGGGCACTGTGAGGGTTCAGTGCTAACCCATGAGCCACCGTGCCACCTACTATAAGAATGTTTTAGGGGCTGGGGGAGGTTACAGGGACAAGGGGCATGTGGACATGCTCGAGCAGGTCTCAAAGACAAGGAGGAGTATAGGTGGTGAAGAATGTTACAGGGTTCGGGATCACTTGTGGATGCTGGTGAAGGTGACAGAGTTATGGAGCTTATCAGAGTCATGGGAGGCTTAAGAGATGCAGCGGAGTGTAGATACTGCAGAAAATTTTAGAAATATGGAGAGTTGAAGGGGCTGGTGGAGATATGAAGTGGTGTATATGTTGGAGGCTGTCACTGAGAGGAGGATGCAACAAGGGAAGAAGGTGATGGCAGAATTTGGGAGCTGATGGATGAGGTGCCAGAGATTGGGGTGAGTAAATTTTGAAGGAGGTTCAAGGTTTTATGGGCTGGATGAAGCCTCACAAATAGGAATGCGTGGCTAGAGACATTACAGAGATAGTGAGTCCTATGCATGCTAGAACAGCTTCCAGAGATTTTGTTTTTTCATTCATTCACATAATGGGAAAAGGTGCAGGAGCTGGGGGTGGCAGAGGAAAAGACAGTTGTATGAGCTGGAGGAGGTTAGATCGAAAGCAAAGAGTGGAAGGGTTGGAGGAGGCTCGAGAGATAGAGAGAATTGTAGGCTCTGGTGAAGTTTTAGGGGCTGGGGGAGGGTGGCAGGATGAGGAACGTATGCATATGCTCGAGCAGGTTACAAAGGTATAGAGGAGTACAGGTGTTGGAAAATGTTACGGGGATTGGGAGCAGATGCAGATGCTGGAGAAGGTGAAAGAGATATGGAGGTTATTGGAGCTGTTGAAGGCTACATAAATGTAGAGGTGTGTAAATGCTCAGGAAATTGTAGAATAGGGAGAGCTGAAGGAGCTGGAGGAGATATGAAGTGGAGTAGGTGCTGCAGGAGGTTAATGAGAGGGTGATGGGACAGGGGAAAGGAGGCAATAAAAGAATTTGAGAGCAGTGTAGCTGATGGATGAGATTACAGAGCTAGGAGGGAGTGAAATCTGGAGGAAGTTTGAGATTTTATTGTCTGGAGGAAGCTCCTGAAATCCGAATGCAGGGCCAGAGACATGACAGAGATAGCGATGCCAGTGCATGCTAGACCAGGCTACAGATCTTGTTTTTTTGTCACTTTCATTCAAAGGATGGAAGAGAGGTGTAGTCGCTGGAGGTTACAGAGAAACAAAGGGTTGTACGAGCTGGAGGAGGTTAGATAGTAAGGGAGGAGTGAAGCGGACAAGGAGGTTCGAGAGATAGAGAGTGTTGTAGAGGCTGTAGGGGGTTGGATAGACAGGGAGAGTAAGTGGGATTGTTGGGGGTCAGAGACGTATGGAGGGCAAAGCGGCTGGAGGAAGTTCGAGAGATAAGAAAGCTATATGCGGCAAGGACATAAAAGAGATAGGTAGGGTGAGTGGGCCTGGATGAGGTGAGAGAGATCGGTATGTTGAAGGGGCTGGAGGATCTTATCGACATACGTGGGGTGAGGCAACTGGAGGTGGTGAGGCATATAGGGAGGGACGCAGATGGAGATGGATGTAGCCCTTGGAGGCGATGACAAGAAAAGTTAGAGGGACAGCTGTGCAGTTTAAAAACTCCAAATTGCGCAATGTCTTAATGGAGATCACATTGTAGGAATCTGTGCCATAGACAAGGTACTGGGAGTGAGACCTTGGAGGGCCCAATCACAAGAAATATAGAACCAGTGTTATACAGCATAGTCTGCCCCTTTGGCCCCTTCAGTTGACAGCCACAAAAATAAAAAGCCCTGTAGACACTGCAAAGTCATCCTTGCCAATGTCTGGGGACTCATGTCAAAATTGAGAGATAATAAAATGTGAGGCTGGATGATCACAGCAGGCCCAGCAGCATCTCAGGAGCACAAAAGCTGACGTTTCGGCCGAGACCCTTCATCAGAGAGGGGATGGGGTGAGGGTTCTGGAATAAATAGGGAGAGAGGGGGAGGCGGACCGAAGATGGAGAGAAAAGAAGATAGGTGGAGAGGAGAGTATAGATGGGGAGTTGGGGAGGGGATAGGTCAGTCCAGGGAAGAAGGACAGGTCAAGGAGGTGGGATGAGATTAGTAGATAGGAGATGGAGGTGCGGCTTGGGGTGGGGGGAAGGGATGGGTGAGAGGAAGAACAGGTTAGGGAGGCAGAGACAGGTTGGACTGGTTTTGAGATGCAGTGGGTGGAGGGGAAGAGCTGGGTTGGTTGTGTGGTGCAGTGGGGGGAGGGGATGAACTGGTCTGGTTTTGGGATGCGGTGGGGGAAGGGGAGATTTTGAAGCTGGTGAAGTCCACATTGATACCATTGGGAGAGCCATCCTACAGACCAGTCAAGCAACAATGTGGCATAACGAAGCCTCATGGTGTCAGATCAGACTTTGACACTGAAATTCCTGGCTGAATCATCTCCCTGAACTGGTGAATCAGCGTTCCTCCACATTGAGCCGCACTTCGAGGAAGCACTGAGAGAGTGGGAAAGATGGAGAATGTATACAGTGTGGTTCATTTCAAAACCAGCAACAAGAGAGAATCAGCAGCAGCATTGTTGTTTGAGATGGTTGGGTGTGAAAGCACATAGCTGCTGGGGCTGGGGCAGCAACTGCTGGGGAAGGGCTGACTAAGAGGGCGAAATGTACTGGACCTCACCTTCACCAATCTGCCGGATGCTGGTACATGGATCTATGACTGTATCAGTAACAGTGACTACTGCACACGCGATTTCAAGAGATGAAGTTCTACTTTTACATTGGGAATACCCTCCATCATGTATATGACCACTGTCCTAAATGGGCTAGATTTCAGTCAAATGTAGGAACACAACGCTGGGCTGTGTGAGATGATATGGGTCACCAACAACAGCAGAATTTTACTCCAGGACGATTTTGAATAGCATTACCCAGCATATCCCACACTTCATTACGACTATCAAGCCAGGGATCAACCCTTGTTCAGTGAATAACACAGGAGAGGCTGCCAATAGCAGAAGCAACCCTATTTAAAAATGAAGAGAAGACCACTTCCTCAGCAAATAGGACAAGCAGAAAATGATCGACAGATCAATATGAACCCAGAACCAACGAATCAGACCTAACCTCTGCAATGCTGTGACATCCAGTCCTGAATGGTTTTGGACAATCAAAGAACTCACTGGAGGAGGAGGAGGAGGAGGAGGCTCCACAAATATCATCTTCCTCAATGATGGAAGAGCCCAGCAGAAAATGTAATAAAAACAGAAATTGCTGGAAAAGCTCAGCAGGTGTGGCAGCACCTGTGAAGAAAACAAAATAGACTGATTGTTTCGGGTCCAGCGACCCTTCCTTAGAAGAGGAGAAAAGACAAGGCCAAAACACTCACAACAATATTCAGACAGAAGTGTCGATGGAATGATCTGTTTCACTCTCCTCCAAAGATTCCTAGCATTCCACGAGGCAGCCTTCAACTAATTCCATTCATTTTCTGTGATATGAACAAACAGCTGGAGGGACTGGATAATACAAAGGCTGATCCACCAGCTAAGGGGGGCGATTCAGCAGGAGGTTTCCTCATCAAAGTTTGATCTGACACCCTGGCATTGTTGCCATGAAAACAATTGTGTGTAAATATTAGCACATATATTAATACAAGGGAAAAATAATTGTGTGTTTTTAAAGTCCTGGCACTTAATAATCATTTGATCTTGGGTGTGGCAACAAGCGTTATCATTTCAAAGTCCCTCACTGTGATTTGTGCACTGTTTGCTCATATTTTTATCATAATATTGAACTGAATAAATGGGTAGATGTGTGCTTTTTGGACAATCAGAAAGTGGTTATTATCGAAGGATGGTTGCATTCAGTGATGTGACTTTGCTATTAATAGTTAGAATGCTGAGAACATTTGCATAGAAATTTTCTTTCCAGTCATGCGCAAGGATGTTGGTCTGGGAACATGCCGACCATCATTGTCACTGCACAATTCAGTTTGGACACTGATGTGTGGAGCTGACATGCACTGGATATTGTTAAAAAGGGATTCAATGAAAGGCGACACATACTGCAGGAGTCCATCACCTTTTTAACGCCTTCATTCAGGATCGGGTCAAAGATGCACAATTATAGGGGTTAGTTGGCACATCAGAAGTCATCAACAGAGATAAACTTATGAGGCGTGGTTTTTGGCAGGTTATTTTTCACAAATGTTAAACTGCATTTGGACCAGTACTGAGTCTGGTGCTAGTTCATTGGCCAAGCTGCCCCATGCACTTCCTTGTTGTTCATGGATGCCTCTAAAGTTCTGTTGTGAGCCATTGTGTGAATACCAGTCCAAGTCTGGTTTAGCTACTCTTGGGACAGATTTAGGAGATGGCCAGTGTTTTGGAGGTAGTGGTGAGGCCAGGTAACACAGCAGCTGAGAATTCATTGTTTTTGTTTAAGTCTATTTTTCACAAATTTGCTGACTGCAAGATGATGTGTTCACTGACATGAACATGATTCAACTGTTCACCACAGTCACTAAATTCTGTATAATTAGGCATGTACTCTGTTAGTTTAATTATTGTCACTTCAGTTGTTTGCAAATGGGGAAAAAAACGTTGCATTTGGTTTATTTTAAACATATAAGAAGTAAAGTGGTATTAACTCTTTGGTGTACGAAATGTAAAAGTGGGTTGCATTATATTTTCATGGACGAATTAAGCAACGGTCAGACATTCTCTGGAGAGCAGGATTCTGTGAGCAGGATTATGTCCCAGGCAAAATCATCACCCTCTCTGCTAGTTCCTGTTCATTTGACCAGACAGAACCAGGCAGAGGAGGCAGCGACTTGGTATCTAGTCACTATAGTGCTCAGCATTGATGTCTGAAAGTAATTGATTGAAAACGATGCGGAGTGTAACCTCAATGTCATGCCATGTTCCTGATGTCACTGGGATTACACTCATCTAGCAAAGTCTTACCTGTCTGAGGCTTCAGACTAAGCTATGAAAAAAATCTTGATATTATAAGTAGGACATTTTTATCCATTGATTTTGGCAGGCACTAGCAGGGGCAGACTTTATTTGTCATCACCAAGAGGTCTGCAGAAGGTGACACAGAGCTGCCTTCCTGAAACTCTTCTCATCCATGTGATGCAGATGTATGCATCGAGCTGTTTATAAGGAAATACCAAGGATTTTTTTGCCATATTATAGTGAAGGAACAACAATTTATTCCCTCTCCAGGAAGACATGTAACTTGAATAACAACTTGAAGAGACTGGGTTTCCCATTGCTCACTCAACGACATTACCAGTGCAGGATTCTCTTCAATTCTCATTGGTTATAGTTTTCTTTCTTCAGGGCACTTGATGCCGCAATGAGTCAAGTAAAGCTGGTGGAATGGGAAGTTACTCTGATCTCAGTTTGAGTGACATTGGAACATCATCTGAAACAATAAAGAGCGAAAGTACAGAACACAGTATTTTTGAATAATGTGCTCACTACCTCACAATATTCCAAAGAAGTTTTAGGCACAGACTTCCGATTCTGTCAGGTGACATTTGTCTTATTCTTGATTAGGCTGTTTGGTTAAATGCCCTGTCAGAGGGCAAGAACGAAGCTTCACTCTGTTTGACTGTGAACAAAACTATCCCATTTCCAGCACATCAGACAGTGGCAAGCATACACTGCTCTCTGCTCCTTGTGGGCATTCAGCATTTCAACCTCATCATTCACTGATGACCAATAGCAACATGGAAATCAGCAACTTCTATCATCCGAGTTGAAGGATAAAAAGGGAAAGAGAGGATGGGGAGGTGGGAGAAATCATGACAGAGGAATGACATGCAGTGGGGGTGGTAGAAGCGGAGTGTGAAGGGAGACGGTCAGTGGAAGGGTATGTAGCAGCAGAAGGGGCAGTGCAAGGGAAGCAGAAGTATAAGGAAGGAGGAAGAGAACTGGCAGGTGAAGTATGAGTGACCACGAAAAGCATGTATTTCAAGAAGAAAGATTGATGGGCAATCAAACATTGCTGTTCACGAAAATTGGATTCTGATTTCCTTTGAAAATTAAGGAAATATTTCTCATGTTTCTTTTCCAACGCTTGATTCTTGTTCAGATTTTACACTGTCTCGGTATTTCTGTATTTCCATCAAGTGCAGATGAAATGTTATTCTCCCCACCCCCCAACCCCGACTCCCGTGCAATGTCTTAACATTTTTTTCAAGGTAGACATGACAATATGGTGTGATTGCCTACAATGTGTCCGTAATGTAGAATTTAATTGTATCTTTCTCCTCATTACTCGCTCTCTCACACAATCTTCAAGAATGAGGCTGTGTCCATCCTGCAGTTGAATAATTCCTTAAGCTCTGACTATTGCAGGGACAGTTACAAAAAACATGCTCCAGGTCCATGTAAAATATAAAAGTTTCAGTGCAAAATACCAAAACCTAGCCCAGCATTAATGACATCAAAGCCGTAGGAATATAACATGCAGAATGGGCAGAATGTTGGAGGATAATTCAACTCCATGTCCAAAATAATATTTGTGTCTCCCTCATCAAAGAACTCAACTGTATCACACTGTAAATTCACCAAAATAATAGAATCAAGAGACTGGAATTTTATATTCTTCCTCTGTGAATAATAGCTGGAGAACAGGAAGAAAATCAAGGTTAATTTTGTGATATTTGTAAATAATAGACAATAGGTGCAGGAGTAGGCCATTCGGCCCTTCAAGCCAGCGCCACCATTCATTGTGATCATGGCTGATCATCCACAATCAGTATCCTGTTCCTGCCTTATCTCCATAACACTTGATTCTACCATCTTTAAGAGCTCTATCCACCTCTTTCTTGAAAGTATCCAGAGAGTTGGCCTCCACTGCCTTATGGGGCAGAGCATTCCATATATCCACCATTCTCTGGGTGAAGAAGTTTTTCCTCAACTCTGTTCTAAGTGGCCTACCCCTTATTTTTAAATTGTGTCCTCTGGTTCTGGACTCACCCATCGGGGAAACATGCTTCCTGCCTCCAAAGTGTCCAATCCCTTAATAATCTTATTATGTCTCAATCAGAACCCCTCTCATCCTTCGAATCTCAACTGTATACAAGCCCAGTCACTCCAGTCTTTGAACATATGATAGTCCCGCCACTCCGGGAGTTGACCCCGTGAACCTATGCTGGTCTCCCTCAGTAGCCAGAATGTCCTTCCTCAAATTAGGAGACCAAAACTGCACACAATACTCCAGGTGCGGTCTCACCAAGGCCCTGTACAGCTGCAGAAGGGCCTCTTTGCTCCTATACTCAATTCCTCTCGTTATGAAGGCCAGCATGATATTAGCTTTCTTCACTGTCTGCTGTACCTGCATGCTTGATGATGATGAGAATGTGGGAGATGGTGGATGGAGAGGATATGATAAATAATTTTGTGGATGTCACAAAGATTAGCCGGGTGTTTCACAGTCAGGAGGACAGGGCGATATAAACAGGCTGTTCACGTGGCCAGAACAGTGTGATGAAATTTAACACTGATAAATGTGAGTTAATGCACTTCAAAAGTAGCAAGGCAAGAAAATACTCAAACTGTGAAGCGAGACTAGATTTGTTCACGATTATCTTTGGAGCAGAGCAAATTGAGGGGGGAGCCTGATCGATGTGTGTAAGAGCATGAGAGGTACAGACAGGGTGAACAGACAGCAGCTGTTCACCTTCCACGAAGGGTCAAGAACAAGGGGGCACACTTTTAAAGTGAAAGGTAAGAGGCTGAGAAAGGATTTGTGCAATTTGCGTTGAATCCAGAAGGTAGTATGTGTCTGGAATGCACTGCTTAGGAAGGTGGCTGAGGCAGGTAACATCACAAACTTTAAAAGCACTTGGATCAGCACCTGGTGGTGCAGTCTCAATGGGCCTTTTCTCAGTTGTACGATTCCATGTGGTGGCAGCCATAAAAGCTCTGATGTATTCGGAAGTACCAGCCAACGGCACTTGTTTTTCAGTTTCATCAGCTGTGCTCAGTAAATGGTGATTTTACAAATCAGCATCATCTCATGGAGTATTGGCACTAACTCAATCTCGGACATCCCAGCCATGTCTGAAAACATCCAGGAAGTTCCAAATGGTCAGTGCGAGATTATTCCAGCTGTTTGCCACTATCACTTTAACTAAACCAATGGCACGGATACAGCTTTTCCTTCATTATAACAAATACTTTTAGCTGTAAGGGTGTCATTTCTCAAAAGAAGATTAAGCTCCTTCCTCCCACATACGCACTTTGAGAATGGACATGTTTTCCTGCCAGTTGCGAACTCCCATTCCCCTCCAGTGCTCATGAACTCGTTGGCCGTTTCAGTGATCTGGTTTCATGTTCCTGCGAGTCGAAGTTGCATTTCGAAGACAATATTTCTGTTTTTGCCAGGATTGTGAATGATCAAAGCAGACCATTCCTGACAGGGAGGAAAACAGTATCTCTCAGCACGGTTTCACAATCCTCAGTTCCTGCAGCAGTCGATAACTTTCTTCCAAAATATGTGGACACCATTCAGGTTTTGCTGATGAATGTCTAACAAGAATAGTTCTTCAAAACTGCAGGGCAGTTGCCACATCCAACACGAGGTAATCCAAAAGCTCTTCTTTGATTTTCAGCATGAAGATCAACTTGCAACGAAAAATATCCTGTGTGCAACTGCTGATCAGAAATTCAACTGGCGCAGCCATCTAAAAGAGCATATCTGATGCTGGGAATTTGTGGTGAGTAACTCACCTCCTAAAGCTCTCTAAAGCCTTTCCACTACCTACAAGGGGCCAGGCAGGAGTGTGATGGAAGATCCTCAGGTACCTGGATGAGCACAGCTGCACAAACTCTATCGAGGAAAACGTAAGCGGCTTGTTTAACACTCTATCCCTCTCCAGTAATGCTCACTGCCAGCAACACTGACACACCAGATACACTGCTGAGACTTCCTCCCAACAGCACTATGTATGCACCAACACCAAATCATAAAGCCGTTGAGTTATAACGAACGGAAACAGACTTTCAGCTCAGCTCCTCCATGCCAACCACATAACATTCACTGGGTGTGGGCATCACTGGCTGTGCCCATCACTAATTATCCAGAAGGCAGGTAAAAGTCAACAATATGGCAGTAGGCCATATTGGAATCACATGTAGGCCAGGCCAACTAAGGATGGCAGGTTCCTTTCTGACAGGACATTTGTGAACCACTTGGGTTTTACCTGACAGTTGGTTCATGGCCAGTATTGGTCTATTAATTCTCAATTTGAATTCAAACTCCACCATTTGGCACAGCAGGATTTGAACCCAGGTCCCCAGACCATTGTCTGAGTCACTTAATTAAAAGTACAGTGATTATACCACTCGAACACTGCCTCCCCAAATACTCCAAAGAGCGACGAACTTGTGCAGTATGATATGTCCAAGGTTTTGTCTTCATGTTGTCACTGACTTCCTTGTCAAGCCATGGATGATTTTTTTCACCTTCATACAATTCCTCTTCCTCCCAGACAATTACTTTAATGGGGAAGTACTCAGCATTTTCCTAAATATTTGCCTTTATTCCTCAGCTGTCCAGTCCTTTAATGTTTTTGCCCAGTCTACTCAGGACGCCTCCCTCCTCAGACTTATACTGTTATCTTTGCGAAACCTCAAAGCTCTTGCATGAAACTGGTGTGTCCCGGCTTTCAGTCCGAATTTGCAGCTCCCCCATGTTGTGGTTACTCCTCCAAGAATGTCCTTAACGAGAAGACCATTTATCAATGCTTCCTCGTTACATAATACTAAATCTAAAGTAAACAGCCCTGTGGTTGTTCCTATGACATGTTGCTGTAAGAAACAATCCCTCATACCCTCTATGAATTGTTCTTCGAGGCGATCCATGCCAAATTGATTCATCCCATCAATATGCATATTCGAACCACCCATAATTACAATTGTGTTCTTCTCACAAACACTTAATTGATCAGAATTTAGAGAGACAAGACTTGATCAGGGATAGTCAGGATGACTTTTTTTGAGGGAAGTCTCATTTTGATTGATTTCTATCAAGATGATCATTTATATGTTTTTTTTTTCAGCAAGGGCTGTTGACAAAGTCCCACATGAAAAACTGACAAAGAAAGTTAAACACAATGGTATCAATGGTAATTTGGCAAGTCACATTCAAAATTGTCTTAATGGCAGGAGACAGGGGATGGTGTTAGAAGGCTGTTTATATTACTGGAGATCAGGTCCTTGATGAAACCATATCTCAAACATTGTGCAGTGTTGTGTGCAGTTTTGGTCTCCTTACCCCATTAAGAATAAACCTGGTATTGAGGGAGCGCAGCAAAGGATCCCCAGGCTGATCTCTGGGATGACAGCCTTTTTGTTTGAGCTCAGTTCGAGTCAACTGGGTTGAAATTCCATGAGGTTTAGGAAAATGAGTGAAGGTCTCATTGTAATATATAAAACTCTCACAGAGTGAGACAGTTTAGAAGCAGGGAGAATAAAGCCCTTGGCTGGAATATCTAAAATAAGGGTCATAATGTCAGGTACAGGTAAGTTACTGGACAATGATATGAGCATGAATGCCTGCACACAGAGGCTGGTGAACCTTCGGAACACTCTGCCACACAAGGCTGCAGAAGCCAGGCACTGAATACAAATAAGGATTTCTTGACACTAAATGGTTGGGCAGAGAACAGGCGTATGGGATATAGGATCAGCATCATTATGTTGAGTGGTGGAGAAAAATCAATGGACTGAAGGAATGACGACAGTTCCTACTTTATATTTATCTGTTTTCTCATGATTAATCACTTCCAGGGCTATCAGCACTGTGTGGAAGAAAAGCATTGGAGAGATGTACAGCCATGAACTAGATTGGGGGACACTAAATGTGTTGAATGGCCTTCTCCTTTCGTGATATTTCTGTGCCGCCCATGGGAAAGCTCTTTAAATGTTCCCACAAGCTCTCAGATATCAGGAAGGAGGCCTGTGTATGTTCAGCCATGAACTAGATTGGGGGACATTGAATGGGATGAATGGCCTTCTCCTTTCCTGATATTTCTGTACCGCCCGTGGGAAAGCTCTTTAAATGTTCCCACAAGCTCTCAGATATCAGGAAGGAGGCCTGTGTATGTTCATCCATGAACTAGATTGGGGGACACTAAATGGGTTGAATGGCCTTCTCCTTTCCTGATATTTCTGTGCTGCCTATGGGAAAGTTCTTTAAATGTTCTCACAAGCTCTCAGATATCAGGAAGGAGGCCTGTGTATGTTCAGCCATGAACTAGATTGGGGGACACTAAATGGGTTGAATGGCCTTCTCCTTTCCTGATGTTTCTTAACTGCCCATGGGAAAGCTCTTTAAATGTTCCCGCAAGCTCTCAGATATCATGAAGGAGGCCTGTGTATGTTCAGCCATGAACTAGATTGGGGGACACTAAATGGGTTGAATGGCCTTCTCCTTTCCTGATGTTTCTGTATCGCCCGTGGGAAAGCTCTTTAAATGTTCTCACAAGCTCTCAGATATCAGGAAGGAGGCCTGTGTATGTTCAACACAACAGTGTTTCTTTGTCCCTTTTCCGATGCCGCAGCTGGGTGTTCCATCCGATTTTACCCTTTAAGGCATCAGAGCAGTTTGATGCAATTGAGTCCCTTGCTTGGCTGTTCCAGAGAACATTGAAGTGTTCATCACATGTCTGTGTGTCTGGAGAGGCTTTTCGGCCAGATTAGGACAGCGCGGTAGATTTTCACCCTGAAAGTGTGTTGGTGAAGCACATTGATGTTTCCAATCGATATTGGCTTCAAGGTCACTTTTACTGACACCAGATTTGAGACATCGATGTTTTATTAATTATTCTTCACATCCCCCAGCTGCCAGAGCATTAGCCTGGTCTGGATTAGAAACCCAATGATATTTCCACAACAGCACCATCTCCACATGGGGAACTATCAGAAACCACACCGAGCAGGTTATTTCTGTGCTGCTTGACAGCTCTGTCAAAAACCAACTTTCAACAATTCGACAATTGCAATGAGACTAAGGGCACAGATATCGGTCAGATTGCAATTATGCTCCTCTTAGGAAACTGGGCATAGCTGATAAATGTTCCACATTGCCAGGCAGATGTCAGAGTTGGGGCTGGAATGAAACAGCTTCCCCCAGAGGCACGGCTTGTTGTGCAGCACAAGCCTTCAGTCCTATTGTAGGAACGGCATCAGGGCCAGTTTTTTTTCGTATTTTTACGCCATTGTTATCTTTTTCTTGGTATTACATGCAGCGAAGCTAATTGGTTGAAGACTGGCAACTGTAATTTTGTGCACATCATGATGACAGTGAGGTGAATCATCAACTCGATACTCCTGGCTGAGGATGGTGTGGATACTACATTTTTGAAGTTGCACTGATGTGCAGGGCTGTTCCATTAGTTACATTGGGGATATCTCTGGAACCCTCTCCTCCAGGAAGTTGTATAACTGACCATGCAGATGGCCTGAAAGCCCTCTGCTTCATCCTCTCCTACAGGCCCGACCAGTCCCGCTCCACTAACGCCCTTATCTATCTAACAAAACGCATCCTTACCCTTAGCAACCTCCCCTTAGCACTTCCTATGAACAAACCGGGGTAGCCATAGTTACCCACACGGGCCCAAGCTATGCCTGAGTCTTTGTCGGGTACGTGGAGCAGTCCCTCTTCCACGCCTATCCTGGCCCTATTCCCCACCTCTTCCTCCGTTACATCAATGTCTGTATCAGTGCCGCCTCATGCTCCCGCAAGGAGATTGAACAGTTCACCCACTTTACTAACACCTTTCACCCAACCTGCAGTTCACCTGGACAATCACTGATACCTCTCTCTCCTTCCTGGACCTCTGTCTCCATCTCTGGTAACCGTCTGTAAACTGATATCTATTTCAAGCCCACCGACTCCCACAGCTACCTCGATGACACCTCATCTCATCCACCTTCCTGCAAGAATGCTAGCCCATATTCCCAATTCCTTCACCTCCACTGCATCTGCTCCCAAGATGAGGCATTCAACTCCCGGACAATGCAGATGTCTTCATTTTCCATGGACTGCAATTTCACCCTGACAGTGGTCATAAATGACCTTGACTGTATCTCTTGCATTTCCCGCACCGCAGCCCTCACACCCCCTCCAAACAAAGACAAAATTCCTCTTGTCCTCACGTATCACCCCATCATATCCGGATCCAAAACATCATTCTTGGCCACTTCCGCTACCTGCAACCTGACCCCCACGACCAAGGATATATTTACTTCCCCGTCCTTATCTGCCTTCCAGAAGGACCGTCGTCTCCATGATTCCCTTGTCCGCTCCACATTCCCTATTAGTCCCACCACCCCTGGGACATTTCCCTGCAACCGCAGGAATTGCTTCACCCACCCTTCCACCTCCTTCATCACCTCCATCCCAGGCCCCAGGAAAACCTTCCACATTAAACAGGTATTCACCTGTATATCCACTAATGTGGTCTCTGGGATCTGCTTTTTCAGATGTGGCCTCGTCTACAGCATGAAAGCCAAAAGGATGCTTGGAGACTGCTTTGTGGAGCACCTACACTCCCAGCTCACTGACCAACCCCCACCCAACTTCCTACCGACACTCACCTCACCTCTACTAGCCTCATCCCTGCCTCCTTACCATGTCCGTGTTCCCTCTCACCTACCCGCACCTCCCACCTCACTGAACAACCCCCAACCCCTACTTCCCACCTACACTCACCTCACCTCAATGAGCTTCATCCCTGCATCCTTGACCTGTTCGTGTTCCCTCCCATCTTCCCACCTCTCGTTCCTCACTGACCAACACTCGTCACATCTCATGACCTACACGCACTCTTACTGGCTTCAATGCCACCTCCTTGACTTGACTGTCCTCTCTCCACCTATCTGCTCCACTATCTAACTTCTAATATCGCCTCCCAATGCTCTACTTATTTCAGAATCCCCCTCCCCTCCAATTTCTCTGAAGAAGGGTCCAGACCTGAAACATTAGCTTTCCTGTTCCTCTGATGGTGCCTGGCCTGCTGTGTTCATCCAAATCCACATCTTGTTATCTCAGACTCCAGCAGCGACAGTTCCTGCTGCCCCCACCACCATTCATGACTAGTTATGGCATGATAGTTGGTCTGTTGATCTTGTAATCATTTTGCCCTGTCAGTCATGTCTTAGTTCTGCTGTCTGACATGCAAGCAGTCGAATGTGGTAGTGACAACGGGTTGCCGTCAGTTTCAGGTACGCATGGTTCTAACCCCGGCATGTTTTCCTGCACTTGTCACTGAATCATTAATCAGCTTCATGGGAACCATAGACTGAGGGATTATCCGGGACAAAGAGTCACAGATTCTGGTAGAATACAATTCTGCTTCTGCTGCTGCTGCTGCGGTTTCCATCACCACATGGATGCCCAGTTTTGAGCTGCAGTAAGTGCAATGTAATGTCCCCCAGTTCAGACTGAGTCCCCATCGTCCGTGTCCACAGTGACCTACTCTGTTTCCTGATGTGATAACACTTCCATTGTCATTCTTCTGAGGGTCTTTGCATGGTGTCGCGCCTCCAATTTGTCACATTCCTCAAAACGCGTTAACATATCCATCTGAACCTTTTCCCTTCTAGTAGGGGCATCTTTGGGCAGTGCGGTGGCTCAGGGATGAGCACAACTGCTTCACAGCACCTGGGATGTAGGTTTGATTCTACTCTTGGGTGATGATGTTTGTGGAGTTTGCATATTCTCCCCCGTGTCTGCGTGGACTTCCTCAAGGTACTCCCGTTTCCTCCCACAGACCAAAGATGTGCGGGCTAGGTGAATTGGCCATGCTAATGCCCATCATGTTGAGGGATGCGTAAATCAGGTGGGTAATAGGGGGGTGGGTCTGGATTGGATGCTCTGAACATCGGTGTGGACTTGTTAGGCTGGAGGACATGTTTCCACACTGTAGGAAGGTTTTTAAAGAGAATGTTTCTCTCCCTGATCATGATTAAGAGCTCTGTAGTGTCAATGATGCCAGCGTTATGCAGTTTGGAACTAATGCATTTGTAAACCTTGCGCTGCCATTCACTTCTCAGTGTTTGGTGATCCATGTTGGACAGGGTGTTTGGGCAGCTTTGACACACATTTTTGGAATTTATTTGAAAACACAAATTGTTGAAGAAACTAAGCAGTTCTGGCAGCATCTGTAGAGTGAAAGCAACGTTAAGCTGTTGGATCCAGTGTAACAAAGTGTGAAGCTGGATGAACACAGCAGGCCAAGCAGCATCTCAGGAGCACAAAAGCTGACGTTTCGGGCCAGGACTCTTGATGCCTCTTCAAAGCTCCCAGTTTCTCCAGCAACTTTTCTTCTTGTTTCAGATTTCCAGCATGCACGTTTCTTTGTTTTGTTGAAAATTCAGTCAGTGTTGATTCATTTCTGGAGAAACTCAGCAGGTCTGGAGCATCTGTGGAGACAGAGAAGCAGAGTTATGGTTTCAAGTCCAGCAAGACCCTTCGTCCCAACTGAAAAGCATTGGAAAATTATCTTTTTAATACCTTGACAGAGGTAGAGGAGGGGTGAAAGAAAACAGAGGGTGTGGGGGTGCAGTGCAAGATACAAAGAGGTTTTTAATTGTGGTGGAAGAGAAACAGATGTACAGTGGGAGTAAATAAAGGTGTGAATGGGGGAGATGGGTTCTCTCTATTGAGTGCAATGTTAACAAGATACAAACAAGACAAGGTCACATCGTCTGCATCACATTGTGTTCACTCTGTCTTTTTAATAACTCTGAATATCTTGAGCATATATGAGCAATCTTATCTATCTGCACACATACACTGATTAAACAGTATATATGAAATCATTTCTCCTCCATTCCATTTCAAACTACCGTGTTTTGTTAATATTGTCAGGCACCATTCCTTCAGCCAAATTTATGCTGTTTCTTTCTCTGTGTTTTATTTTATGCCGTCTATGAAGAAGAAATTGCCTACTGGGCGATATCATGTTAGTCCTGCCCAGTCTGCACAGCCACTGTCCCCTCTTCCTTACTGTTTCTTAATCAATCACATAGATATTGTCTCCGACCCTTTACTCTGAATAAGCAAAGCAGTTACCAATGTAACGTTTACTTTTGGTATAAGGCCAAAAAATCGGAAAAGAAAAGCTGTATTAGCTGCAAAAAAACGATGTTTGCAAATTTAGGAGCAAATTATTGAAAGTGTTGAGTTAAAGATAAAATGTTGCCTTATTAGGGCAGTGAGAGGAAAGTTCGGCAACATCCACATTTCCTGTCTTTCTCCAGGCGTTTGTGGCCATAGACCGTTTTTAGATTGGCAGTTGTTGTCGTGGAGCAGGCTTCAGTGTAGTTGCAAGCTCTCGATTGGTTCTTCGGAAAACGGTTACATATGGCATTGCATGCAGAAAACACAGCTGAATCATTGAGCCTGTGCAGAGAAAGCATCACCTTTCTCCTCTAACTCTATCATTGTGACAGTAATTGGAGATGGGCACTCAGACCTATAGCAGGCGATGTCAGCATCCCACCCAGAACAGGTAGTGTTGTTACATTAAAACTGTCAGAGTGAAAGGGGTTAACTGGAGCTGTTTGTTCTGTGACTCGAATTAATGTCAGTCTCCATGGATACTAACTGTGTCACTGGAGGATTTCCCTCTTCTGTTAATAAGGGGTTTCTTCCAATGCGTTATCCTATATTATCCGTGGCTGTGTCATCCTCAACACGATTGGGATCAGCAGCACCAGAGAGAGGGAGAGATCGGAATCTGTGACCAGCAGATTCGGATGATCCAATCATGGATCAGAATCTCAGAACCACACACGGGAATGTGACAACAATGTACCAGAATCTGAAAGGAATAGATTGGAATGTTCCAACAATGGACAGGAGTTTATCCGATGGCCTTTACTGGTTTTCTATTGATGGGGTATCATTAACATGGCAGATATACGGTGTACTGATGATTATTCAAGTGGGTTACTATCCCATCCTCGCTATTGTTGGTGTTCCTGGTAAGTGTCTCTATCTCTGATCAATCATTTAATCTGTAAAACTTTGCGAACGGCATCTCAATTTCTATGATCTATGTTTGACAAAGATGGAAACTATTGTCTTCAGTTTCCATAACAACCTCAATTCTTACTCCATGGCTTTTAACACCTTCAATTAGAAACACCCGAGGAGGAACAAACGAGTTCATAACCATCATTGGCCATTTTGTCCTGAGCTGATTTATATCACAGTATTCCCTTTATCACCCATAATATTCCCAGACTTCACTTCTTATTCAATGCTCTTTCTGAATGAACTAAAATCTTTCCAGGTGCAATTCTCGTCTGGCCACACTTGCAGCTTTGATTTATAATACTTTGATAAATAATACTTAGATTGTATACATATTCTTATCTCTACCTGGACCTATGCCAGTTGCAAAGTGTGAAGACAATGTTATTCTAAAAAGAGGTGTTCACAGCTTTGTGTCACTGGTTTCAGCATAACCCATCGATGGTCATGAGTGAGTGCCTTGTTCATCATCTCCTAAGTGCAATGCTCTGATGTATTCACTTGGTGACAGAGGCCATCTCCTTCACCTCACCCCCACTGACCCACTGCTGAGTGGAATGCATTATTTCCGTCTCCACAGAAGAAAATACAGAAAATCATCCAGAAATTCCACAGGACAGAGTGACTGTGAAAATGAGAAACTGTGGGAGATTAGAATTAATAAAGAGGAATTGCTCAAAACTAATTGAACTGAAGTTTGGTACTTTGCTCTGGTACGTCCCAGAGTATACAAGTAGGTGGCAATAGAGCTAGTGAAAGAGTTACAGTGTCATACAGCTCTTCAGTCGAACCAGTCCATGTCAAACATAATCCCAAACTATCCCAGTCCCACCCACCTGGGCTTGGGCCATATCCCTCCAAATGTTTCCTGTTCAGGTACTGATCCAAATGTCATTTAAAAATTGTAACTAAAAGAAATAATTATTGGCTACCATTCAAAATTCTAGAGATTGCGGCATTTCCGGTTCCTGCAGAATGGAAAACTGCTGTTGTAACTCAGATAAAATGTGGAGTTGGAGGGAAAACAAACAAAAAAACAAAATTGGACAACTTGATTTCCGTTATGATGAAAATATTGGAATCTTTTATGAGGACTGTAAAAATTAGACACTTGGGGGATCATAATACGACTTGGTAGAATCAACATGGATTCAGGAAAGTGAAGTCATATTTGATAAACCAGTGGAGTTTATGTTAATTAAAGCATCCACAAATTATGGACCTGCGTCCAAATTATCCTCAGCAACGTCTTATATTGCTGCTTCACAGTCTTCCCTGCTGAGGCTGTATTTCTGGTAACATTGGCCAGTTCCTCCCTCGAGTCTTTGTCGTTTCATTACTCAATTATAATTGTGTCACATCCAAATGTGAGCAATACATTTAAACTGAAAGAGGGAGGTTGGAGAGATAAGACATGGAGAAAGATTGGAGTATTTATTAACTTGATATATGTGATTTGTTAATGAGAGAGAGAGAAAGTGAGAGAGAATATGGATGATGAGATGTCAAAATAGAGAAAACTAGATTATCAACAGAAGTTGCTGTACTTTCCTATTTGTTTTGGCAATTCCTGTGTGTTGTGGTCCTTTATCCAGTGAGTGTTTTACTGAGTAATATGTATATAATCGTTGAAGCATCCACAAATGAGAACCAGTGGGAGTGGTGTATTTGAATTTCTAGAATGCTTTGGTATGGTTGCACGCAGGTGAATGAATAAAGTTGGAGTCCAGGGGTAAGGAAGAATATACCACATGGATTGAGAATTGTTTAGTTGAGACCATACAGAGAGTCAAGCCTTTTTTCAGATTGAACTTTTGGTGCTGTTACTTTAGGTGTATCACATGTATCAGTGTTTGGACCACGGTAATTTGAAAGGCTTACAAACGATTTGGATGTAGCCAGCAAGAGCAGACATCTCATTTTGTAATGATTAAATGGTGCAAGGTTGGGAAGTCTTGTTGCCCAAAACGACCTACATGTCCTTGATCATAGGTCACCAAAAATAGTACATATAGGGGTATCAGTAATGAAGGAAATAAAAGTTATACTGTTCTTCATTGTGAATGATTCAGGTACATAAATAAAGCCATCTTTCTGCAGTTGTAGAGCCTTGATCAGAGAGTATTTAGGATCACTGTGTACAGGCTTGGTCTCCTTCGTTAGGAAAGATCTCCTTGCCACAGGCACAGTGTAAACGAGTATCGCCAGTCTAATCCCTGAGATGATGGTACCGTGAGGAAACTGACTGTTTAATCTGTAGTGTTGTGAAAGAATAACAGATAATTCCATTAAAACGCACGGTTGGCAGTGAACACTTACGTTCACAAAACACACTGATATGGTGAGAAATTCCAAAACATACCCAAGTAAGTATATATATATAGGTTTTACATGTCAGATTACATAGATCCCCATGTCGATTGAGGGAGCAATGCAGATTCTGAATGAAATCTCCCCACATTAATGTGTAACCCGACACTGAATGTCATGTTGTTCACAATCCCGACATTAACCATAATACCTTACTTCTAAAGCAGAATGTCATTCCAACCACATTCTGATCTTCACAGAGAACACAAGTTGGAGGACGAAGCCTTGAGATTTTGAACAAAACATTAGGCTTCCTTTGCTTCTTATGAAGGGTTGAAGCCTGAAACGCCAGCTTTTGTGCTCCTAAGATGCTCCTTGGCCTGCTGTGTTCATCCAGCTCCACGCTTTGTTATCTTGGATTCTCCAGCAACTGTAGTTCCCATTATCTGTAATTAGGCTTCCCACCTCACTGCTAGAAAACCGCTTTAAAGTACCACATGTGTATCACGAGCAACGGATGCAAGATGCACAGTGTGGAGCAGACTATCTGTGCAGCTCCTGCTCCATTTGCTTGTCGTGTTGGAGCATCAGTCACCTCACTCTGTTTCCATGTAAGTGACTGTAAGGGCTGAATGGCCTCCTCCTGTTCATATGTCAGTGACTCAAGGGGCTGTACAGCAGGGCCAAGTGCCTCATTGGTCTTCCCCGGGTTCCTGTGTAACAGCTCGATGTTCGAACTAGTGTGACAATGCTGTAAATGATGAGGTTATTTTGTTCTGGATTCTTTTAAGAGAGAGATTGAACAAGAGGCAGAAAGCTGTCTTGTTAATAAACGTTGAGTAAACAACTTGAGAGACTTTGGTTTTTTTCACAACATCTGTCAACTATTTCACGACTGTAGCTCTGAATAAATGTAAACAGAAAGGCACCACAGACTTCTGGGGAAGAGAATTTCTGGTTGAAATGCCCTTTTTGAATTTCTTCTCATCCATCTTATAGAATCAGAAATTCACACAGCGCAGAAACAAACACTTTGGTCCAACCTGTCCACACTGACCAAATACGTAATCCGATCTCTGCCCATTTTCCAGTATTTGGCCGATATCCATCTAAACCCTTCCTATACATTTACCAATCCAGGTTCCCTTTAACTGTGTAAATGCACCCATCTCCACCACTTCTGGCTGCACTTTCTGTACACACACCACTCTCTGCATGAAAATGTTGCCCCACGTTCCCTTCTATATCTTTCCCCTCTCACCTTCAACATATGCACTTTACTTTTTGACTCCTGGGAAACAGAGCTTGGCTATTCAGACTATTCATGCTCCTCATGATTTTATAAGCCTCTGCAATGTCACCCCTCAACCTCCAGCACTCCAGGGGAAAAAGCTGCAAACTATTCAGCATCTCCCTCTCGCTCAAACCCTCCAATCCAGGAACATGCTTGTCAACTTTTTCTGCTCCTCTCAAAGCAAACAACAACCTTCCTTTAGCAGAGCCAACCAAAATGTGCGCAATAGTCTAAACATGGCCTCATTGACGTCTTGTACAGAAGGAACATGCCATCCCAACTCCTGCACCCAAAGCTCTGAGTGGTTAGGACAAGCGTCCCAAAACTGTCCTTCAGCATCCTGTCTACCTGCTACCCCACTTTCAAGGAACTAAGCTCCTGCACCCAAGGTCCCTTTATTTGGCAACACTCCCCAGGACCCTAGCATTAGTTGTATAAGTACTGCCCTGCTTCACCGTAACAAATGCAAAACCTCTCATTTGTCTAAATCAAACTCCATCAGCTACACCTTGGCCCCTTGGCCCATCTGATCAATGTCCCATTGCGCTCTGAGATAATCTTCACCACTGTCCACTGCACCACATTTTGATATCATCTGTAAACGTACTATCCATGCCTCTGATATTCACATCCAAATCCTTTACATTAATGATGGAAAGCAGTGAACTCAGCACTGATACTTGTGGCACATCGCTGGTCCCTGGTCTCCAGTCTGTAAACAATCCTGTACCTTCAAGCCAATTTTGAATTCAATTGTCTAGCTCCCCCTGGATCCCATGTGTCCTCCCATTAATAACCTGTCTACCATTCAGAGCATTATCAAACACCTTCAAAAAGCCCATGCAGACAACATCTGCCACACAGCCTTCATCAACCTTCTTTATCACCTCTTCAAGATAATCAAGTTAGTGAGACATGTTTCCCACCACACAAAGCCATGTTTACTACCCCTAATCAACGTTTGGCTTTCCAATTGCTTGTAAATCCTATCCCTCAGAATCCCCTACAACAACTTACCCAGCTCTCATGTCAGCCTCACTGCTCTATGGTTCCCTGGCTTGGCTGGTCACTGTTTCCTTTTCCAGTCCCACTCATCCACTGGTCACAGCAAATTTTATATGTAACCAGGTTGTGATGTGGCCGATGATATAGGGCTCAGACTGGGCCAGGGTCGGCGTTAGGAACAAGCCAGGCAGTTTTCTTTAATCTGCTAAAAAGCATGTTTATGAGCAAAATAATGTTACTCAAACAATGATGGAAAGAAGAATGTGAAACAGTTTGGATCTGCAAATACGTACATTAATGCTTTCCCTTTAATGATACACACACACACACACACACACACACACAGACATTTTTTACGTACGTTTGATGACAAACTTAAATGTTAATTTGAAATAACTTAGTCCACATAATAGTTGAACTCCTGACAAAAGGAAAAAAAATGTGAGATTGCCCCAAATGTTATTCTGCTTCTGAATGTGTTCTGTTCGCACAAATTGTTGCCAATGGGATTACTTCCTGGAACAGTTAGATTTGACTGAATTCCCTTTGCTTCAGGCAGTAGGAGATTCCAGTGTGTCATCGTCATGAATCTTGCACGACTGATAAAGGTGACTGACCAATGTTTAGCTCTCATACATTGTTGTGATGAGGTAGAAGGAATGAGACAGGGAGCGATACACTAAACAGGGAGGTTATATTATTTTTCCCTCTCTGTGTTGAATCACACAATAATGTTATTCGACCCCCAAACTGGAACATGTGAGGTCTTCTTGAACTTTGTCTGAAGTATATGTTTCCGCCACATTCCTGCTCCATGTCGGTGCATCATTGCTGCTGTTGTACACAGAGCGATTTCCTTAGCAGCAAATGGGCCCACTTGATTGAAATATATGTTTATATGTGCCTGCGTAATTTAAAAATAAAATGCTTAATGTCTTCACAATATCTCTGTTAAAATGAATGTGTCTTATTCCGAAGTAAACACAGAAATTACTAGAAAAGCTCAGCAGGCTGGGAGCATCTATGAAGAGAAATCAGAGTTCATGGTTCAGGATGAGTGAACCTGTTTTATTTTTTAAATGACTTCCTTAAATTTATTCTTCCATACACGAGCAAATATCCGTCAAGTATTCACCAGCTACACTCTCTTCAAAATCTTATATAGTCGAGAAGAACATTTCTTGTTCTCAGGTCTGAGCTGTTAATCCTCCATAACATAATGCCTTCATCCCAGGGCAGCGTACAGAGAACCATCTTTGAAAATTTTCAAACACAGTTGCGTCTTTTTTTTTTCAGTTTAGGGCATCATAACTACACACTGAGCATCAAATGTGGTCTCGGCAATGCCCTGTACAGATGCAGGGAGACGTGCCTAAGATCATAGCCGGCACCCTTTGCAAGAAACAATATCATTCAAATCACTTTCCAAATCAATTACAACATCTTCAGAACAATGTTATGTGATTTATGTACCAGGACACACAAATCCCTCTCTAGCTCCGACCTCTGCATTCCTTCTCCAGCCATATAATTTACTGCTGTTTTATCCTTTCCCCAAAACACAAACTTC